>NC_137920.1:55712839-55722839 GCF_963457725.1 Sprattus sprattus | reverse complement strand
AGAGGTGGGGGGTGAGCTCAGCGCAGTGGCCCTTTCTCGTGCCTCATTTGGCACTCTTAGGGGCTGCCGTGACCTTTCCCGTCCCTGATTCCGTGACCTTTGAACCCGCGTGACACCCCCGAGCACCGCCCCCGCTTACCACCCCGTCGAGGGCCCAGACGACAGGCGGGTGGTCGGGTGGTCTGAGGGCGGTGCGGTCGGCGGGCCGTGACGGTGGTCAGTCCAACACAGAGACGGCTGTGTTGGGAGCCAGTCATGTGCGCTGAGCCGTCCCTCGGGGGGATGCACTGCTGGGACTAGAGAAGGTGTTGTTTATCTTCATTAACTCTGGCCTCTGGGGCGGGGGTCACTCTCTCACCTCTCTCTCTCTTTCCTCTTTTTTTTATCAGACTCTACTCACTCTGTCTCTCTCACTCTCACTCTACCTCCTCTATCTGTCTCTGTCATATTTGTATGCTATGTGTGCCTGTGCGTACGTGCGTGCGTGTGTGCGTGCACCACAGCTGTAAGTGTGTGAGTACATTTGTATGTCTGTGAGTGTGTCTGACAGGCATGCACACACACACACACACACACACACACACATACACAGGCACACACACAAACACACAAACACACATGCACAGAATACGTGAACCGAGTCTGGTTTCTAAGGTGCAGAGATGCATAATGCACAACACAAACATCCAAGGTGAAATCCGACTCAGACTCCAAGACTCGACTGGACTGACACATTTGAGATGTCAGTACTCAGCCTCAAGACTCGACTGGACTGACACATCTGATCTGAGATGTCAGTACTCAGGCAGAACTGCTTTTGGTCTCCTCTGCTCCACCTCTCACTCCCCCTCTTCTCTCTTCTCCTTTCCTCTCATTCCCTGTCACCATTCCCCTTTCCTCTCATTGCCCCCCCTCCTCTCCTCTCAACCCCCCCATCCTCTCATCTGCCCTCCTGTCCTCTCCTCTCAATTCCTCTCTCCATTCCCCTTTCCTCTCATTCCTCCTCTCATTCCTTCTCTCGTCTCCTCTCCTCTCCTCTCATCCCCCTCACCTTTCCTCTCCTCTCCTCTCTCTCCTGCTGGAGTAGACACACATACTCATATAATAATGAGGCTGCATGCTGTCTTAGCCACTTCATCGCAGGAGACACACTCCCCTGATACACACACACAAATCCACAAATAAAACACAAGCAGGGGCGTATGTTCAAACACATGTACACACACACACACACACACACACACACACACACACACACACACACACACACACACACACACACACACAAACTCACACATTTCCCCTCATCTCTGGCCATTTAAGCGATGACCCTAAGAGTGGAGTCAGTAAACTGGAATACGCCTCCCTTCCGTTGTCCATCATCACAGAAACGGTATGCAAATGAAAGTTACCTACACACAGTCTTCCCCATAAGAGACAGGAGGACGGGGGAGCGCTCTTCTCATCAGCTGTCAGCTCAAGGTAGCTATTTCTCCACTGTTATATTCATCTCCTGCCTCCCCAGGCGTGTGTCCACTTCAGCGCCTTAGTGTTGGCAAAACACCATCAGGCTGGCTTACTTCAACAGCTCACACAATTGATCCTATTCTCTCACTCTCTCTTTCCCTCTCTCTCTCTTCCTCTCTCTCTCTCTCTCTCTCTTTCTCCAGGTTATTATAGTCAGTAGGGAGGGAGGGAGCCTGCCTGAGGGGATACCACCCTTGATGGGCTACGCCTTGCCTTCCCCCTGCCCCCCGTCTCCACGCTGGAGCGCCGACACACGGAGCCTGACGTCGCCGACACAATGGGAGCAGTCTTTCGTTTCGTCTCGTCCCGTCAAGTCTCACACACCTACTGTACACGGGCTCACAAGAATGCATGCGTAAACACTTCACACACACACACACCCCAGCAATCTGTGCAGCAGTAACTCTTCCGCACCTGACAGAGAAAGCAGAGGGTGTTCTGGCAGTAAGATGTGAAGACCCCCGCAGGTGAAGGATTAGCGGAAGTCTCCCTGATAAATAGTGTTTAGATGTCTATACTCAGGCAGAGATGAGTGACATAGTGTACAGAGCAGAGGGCTTCAGACTCTAGCACCCAAACTTGGCTCTTCACCATTAAACAAAATGAGCGCTTGCAAGCTATTCTTTCTTTTTTTTGTTGTTTTTTGTTTTTGCTTCAAACACAGCTCATACACAAAGTGCAACTTTGTAACGGTGTAGTGTGAACAGACTTATAGAGGTTTGCTGAGTGAGGATCCCCCCTAAGCCAGTAATCTGTGTACATGCATACACTTGCACCGCACCACACTGCCTGACCGGGGCTTCTTCTGGACGCGTTTGCGTCAGCCTTCAGTCAGGGAGGTGTCAGAACCGCTGAGCTCCTCGGTCTGGGCTGCCATGACTGAAAGTGCCATATGCTCGGTTTCTGGGCGCCAGCCGTGGAACCATTCACAGGATACAGAGCCGTGCCATGGCTGCCATCATAGTGAAAGTAAGTCTGCAGTAGCTCATTCCAGAAAAAGAGAGACAGAGAGAGAGATATATATATAGAGAGAGAGAGAGAGAGAGAGAAAGGACTGTGTACTTACTGCTTTGGACATGAACGGTGCTTGTGCCATTCTCCCTCCCAAAATCATTCTCTGCCACGCATGTGTAGTTCCCAGAGTCCTCGAGCTTGGCATTGTTGATCTGGACCCTGGAGTTCCTCCTGTGTGTGCGGGAAATCCACAAGAGCGTTTGGAATCAGAAGCTGATTAATGATCAAAACTATTAAAATAATAACACTGTAATGATCACAATAATAAACGACACACAATAACAACAAGGATAATGCTAATAATCATAAGAAGAACCACACAAGACGTTCCATAGGCACTAGCTGCCAAAGGTCCAAAGCTGAAAACAGACATAGGGAGGGTCCATACAACGGATCCCTTAAAGAGCCTCAGCAGGCCCTGGTGCCGGGTTTCATACGAGACAGGCTGCACACGTGGCTGTTGTCCAGTGAGGTTAAAAGACTCTCTGGGTTTCCATGCACAACGCGCGCCATTAAGCATTACGGTGTGGAACATCGTAGTAATGTTCATCTAAACCTGGTCTCTCTCTCCAATCTCGCTGTTTTCATTCGAGTATTCACCTGTCAGCAGTCAAGTGCCATTACTGCAGAAATCACTCAATTGAAGATGAAGCCCGTGCTGCGTGTCGCGTACACATGCATAGACACACACACAGCTTATCCGTACTTTCTGTCGGAAACACTCCAAAACGCCAGGCACGAGGAGAGGAGATCAGGAGGAACCAGAACACTCCAAACCGCCAGGCACGAGGAGAGGAGATCAGGAGGAACCTGAACACGGCGCCCACTTACTTGCCAGTCCTGATCTTGATCTCTTTGCTCTTCTTCAGCTCGCTGCCATCTTTGTACCACTTGTAGGAGATGGTGGGGCTGCCCGTGGCCTCGCACTTCAGCGTGTGTCTCTTCCCTTCCGCCACGAACACGGGGCTCTTCATGCGCTTCAGCTTCGGGGCCGCTGCAACAGGGGAGGGAAGAGGGGGACAGAGAGAGACAGAGAATGTCACACACTTGTTCCTTTTCACCCTTAATATAACACTGAGCGTTTTGTGTTTCACAGCCTGTAATGAACTACACTGTAAAAAATATCCGTAGTTTATACGGTCGACAACTGTCAAACCGCTGCGGTAAAATGCCGTAAAGTCAGAAAAGGTTAAAAACATTATTCTAGACAAGGAAACACCGTAGATAAATATACTGGTCAGAACCATAATTTTTACATTTTTTTTCTGTAAAAAAGAAATCTACTGTCCGTCAAAAGCACAGACACACGCCGTAATGTTTAAAATTGTCACCATGTTCATTTTCACGGTGATTTTCTTTAACAAACACATTTTGTTACCGTTAAAAGGCAGCTTTTGTAGGGCTGGAATACTCTTGACAGAGAAATACCGTAAATATACCAGAACAATATTTTTCACAATTTTATTCTTTAAAAACTACATTTTCTAGCTTAAAAAAAAATACATTTACTGGCCGTCAAAACACATGCACACGCCATAGACTACCGTAATATAAATTCAGAAGCCTGAAATGGCGGCCTATCGTGAAGGTGCGCTCAAGCCAGTCTGTGCAACCGCCTACGGATTCTGACCTCAGCAGCAGTTGCAGCAGCATGCTATCTGAACGCACAGAAATAGAGGTTTACAAGTGCAAGGTAAGCTGTTGATTTTTCATTTTAGGTAGTTGGGGTATTTTTTTGCATGGCAAACAAATTAATACATTGAATTCTATGGATTATAGGATCATTAAAAGGCTATTGTGTTCCGTGGGTTGCATAACTTACTAGCAAGCTAGTTAAAACTATGTATGTTGAACGTACCAGTTGAGTTATTTATTGCTGACCTTAGCGATTGATAGGTGCATTAATAATATGGCTAACATCGTGAAATTAATGTCACAGAAAATTATTAAAGTAAGATTATAGGATCATTAAGTTTTAGGCTATTGTGTTCGGTGGGTTGCATAATTTACTAGCAAGCTAGTTAAAACTGTGTATGTTGAAGGTACCAGTTGAGTTATTTATTGCTAACATTAGCGATTGATAGGTGCATTCATAGCTAACATCGTGAAATTAATGTCACTGCTGTGTTTGGCTGTCACATTCAAACTTGTCAAAGTTAGTTATACTCAAATTTGTAATGTTATTCGCTATTCCAGTTTATAGACAATATGCGCACAGCTTAAATTACTTAAAGAACAAACCTTAAGGTGCTTTGTGCAACTGGCATTTTACAAACGTTGCTGCATTTTACGTTTAAGCAGCCCCCGCAAACTCCGCCTTCGGATTCTGACCTCTGCAGCAGTTGCAGCAGCGTGCTAGCTGAACGCACAGAAATAGAGGTTTACAAGTGCAAGGTAAGCTGTTGATTTTTTCATTTTAGGTAGTTGGGGTATTTTGTAGAAATTGCATGGAAGGGATGGGTATCTAACCGTCTTAAGAGAGATATACACCCTCGGTTGGGAGATGGGATGGAAATGTAATATTTCCCCTTCGGATGATTGGGAGGGAAAATCTTTGGTTCAGTTGACCATGCCGTGCTCCTACCGTTTGCATTCATACACGTGCATCTGTGGAGTTAAGTAGGTCACTGCAGGTGCTTGCTGACCGTTATTCATATAGTCGTTATCGTGATAGACACGCTAACTTTTTTTGCATGAAGCTTTTTATCTTAAATCTGACGTTAGCACTACTGTGAGTTGGCAGATTTGAATACTACTATGTGGATGTTCGCTGTGCCTTATGGCTGAGCTGCTAAGTTTGTGCAGATTTAGGCTAGTTGGCTAGTTAGCTAGCTTTGCTGATAGCTTGGCTATGTATTCCTGTTGCATTTGTGGTGCATCATTTCCATCTGTAAAGGCACATGTTGTCCATTTCAAGCTCCATCGCAATAAACCTCGCGCGGTTTTCAAGTGTGTTAACATTAGCTGCAAGCGGGTGTTTTCCAAATATCCTGCTTTTAAAGCTCATTACTATCGCCATCATGCCTGTAAATCATTGATTTCTCCGGATTTGGCTACAGCGTTTTTGAAATGCACAGTTCCCCTTTGTGAGCGCCACTGTGGTGACGTGAAAGAGTTGGTTGCTCATCTAAAGATGCACATTGTTGGGGGTGTCCTGTAAATTGCCCAGTGGAAGGATGCATTACTCTGTTCCCTCTAAAATCTACCTTCTCGGCCCATATGTCCAGAAAGCACAGAAACTGTCCTATCAATGCCATTAGTGGCTCACTTGATCGCTTAGATCTTCCGAATGTCCTTCCACAAGTGCTAGTGTTAGCCTAACTGTAATAGAGGAACCTGCCAGTCTACCAGATGATGAAGACTGTCATTGGAGACAGTAACTTTGATGAATTGTATCTCAGAAATGTCTGTTTGTTTCTAGGTCTTGTCAGCCCTGTGCCTGATGTTCAGCAGTTTTTACTGCTTCAATGTGCATTACCCCATCGAGCTTCGTTCTACACTCGAGTTTCTCCAAAGGTACAATTGTTGTTGTTATTGTTGTGACTATTTAAGTCATTAATTTCATCTTTCAAAAGGTAATAGAAAATGCTTATTTGTTTTGATGAAGGTGCTTTTTCTCCATCAACCCGGAAAGAGGCACGAAAGTAGAGTGGAGGAAGAACAAAAAGGTGCTCTCAGTGAACCCGAGAGTCCTAACATTAGTTGCAGACTTGGCTGATCACGAGTGGATTTAGTCGATTTCTGCAAGCTGTGGTAAGTATCCCTTACTTTGTTGCACAACTTCATCAAACTTTATCCTCTCTAGCTCCTTTTTTAAAGACATCTCTGCCAAACTACTTTTATTATATTAATCTGCCACTGCTGTCTTACTCCTCCCATCCTCGTTTGTCCAGGGAAGTAATTATATGAATTATAAACTCTAAATCTCATTACTTGACACCTGTGTTCTCTGTGTTCTCTCCTTATAATGATCAGACTGCCTCCTTTTGTTGGATTCGTGATGTTCACCACGCTGCACGGCCCACTTTTTTGCTTCGCAAGCTAAGGAAAGCAACTCTGTGTTGGGACCTCATTTTTTTTTTTTATGCAAACAGACTGTTTACATTTTTGGACCTAGCATACAGTATCCTGGTAATTTTATTTTGCAGTTCCGATGCTCGTCATAGATACCTAGCATGCTACCCAGTGAGTACATTATACGATTTTGATTTCCAGTATCTGATGAATGTTTTGACTCCTATGTTGAAATTAAATTATTTTATCATATTTTCTAATTACAACCTATAATTTGGAAATAGGCCCAAAAAAGGGAGAAATCTGAACTGGCAAAGCTGCTCTACTGTATGTATATCACAGTTCAATATTGTTGACCTTAAACTGACTGATGGAAGTGATTTGTTATCTGTTGTACGTTTGGATAATTTCAAACAGCGATCAATTTTATTCTCAAACATGCTGCCGTTCTTTTTACTTGGAGCTTTTTATGGCAAAATTGTTGAGAGAGAGTTGTATGCACGACTTAGGCTAAATGTAGAATAGGCCGTCTTCGTTTTTTGTATTTGAAGGTCATTAGCAAGGAATAAAATGGTTGTTTTCATATTAAACACTTTTGTTATCACAGTGCCCAGTGTTTGCATGGAATAATTTAATAATATTTCTTTATAGTAAAACAGTCTGACACAAATGTTTAGCCAACTTGAATGTATGGTTATTATGGCAATGGTATGCTTGGTGAATTGTGTTTTTTGCAGTGAAAATTTGAAATGCTATGTAAGCCAGCTGCTGGTAATTCACCTAAAAAAAAAACTGATTGTATTTATTGCGGTGAGGTTCTGGAGCCAGCTGCCGGTATTTCAGTTAAAAAAGGATGACATTTTTCCGTATTTATTACGGTGAGGTTCTGGCAACCGAGCTGCCAGTTAATTACCGTAAAATAAACAGATGGTATTTTTCCGTATTTATTACGGTGAGGTTCTGGCAACCGAGCTGCCAGTTAATTACTGTAAAATAAACAGATGGTATTTTTCTGTATTTATTACGGTGAGGTTCTGGCAACCGAGCTGCCGGTTAATTACTGTAAAATAAACGGATGGTATATTTCTGTATCTATTACGGTGAGGTTCTGTCAACTGAGCTGCTGGTTATTTACCGTAAAATAAACGGATGGTATTTTCCTGTAGTTATTACGGTGAGGTTCTGGCAACTGAGCTGCCAGCAATTTACCGTAAAATCAACAGATTTTTTTTTACAGTGTAGGGTTAACGGCTCAGAACGAAGCACGGCGATAACATGCACACACAAAAACAGGGCGACATGGAGAAAAGGAAGCAGAGAAGGGAGGAGATACTGAAGCAACCCCCCACCACCACCACCACCATATAAAGAACAGCAAGCCACCAGTTAACTCTGCTGGCCAGATGATGTCACCAGAGGCACTGGAACGATCTGCACAGGGAGTCACGTCATGTCACGTCGCTGCACTCCGTGTGACGGCCTGGCCCCTCGCCGGAGGGCTCCTCCTCTTTTCCGCAGCACGCTTAATTACCGCTGACCACCTGCTTCTTCACTCCAGGGGATGTTCAAAGAGCACAACTCCACTACGCCAATGACAGCACTTCTGTCAGGTTCAGCAGGATCGTCCTCAGTCAGTCATAATCACTCTCATCAGACCACTTTCATATTTTAGGCACCAGAAAAGCACAATAAACAAAGACGAAAAAAAAGTAAAGGCATAATAACTGGCACTACACAAAAGGATTAATAACACTTGTATTCATCAATCATTTGCTGACTTCATAATGCTTTTCTTTTTAAACACGTCAAGCCTTAGGTCTGTTTTGTTCAATAAACACTACAATGTCATTTAAGCAGCATAATTCAAACTGAGAGTGCTTCCATAAAACTGAATGGCCATGTGCTACATGAAAACCCAGTGTTCCCCATCAACTCTCTTATCAGGCCGGCTGGAGACACAGCTTTTAGAAAGAGGATTCTGTATTTCCAAGCCATACTGGAGTATGGAGACCCATATACTTTTATGAATCACTTGTTCATTTTCCTGCATGGAAAAACTGATCCCCAATCAGCATTCTTCTCTTGGTTTGTGCCTGATGACTTTGGCTGCCGAGAGGCGCTGGCCCTCGGAGGCATACGTGTGATACCTGGCATCAGCTGGGGGAAAAAAATACCCACTGAGGCACGCCTGACACTGCCTGACATTGACTGACAGCTGTGTTTCGTGGCACTTATTCAAAAGCCAAAACAAAATGGAGGACGGAAAAAAGGAGCACGTTACATCCATATCCAGTCTGTAGAGCCAAAAAAATCACTGAAAGGAGCTGATCAGGCCATCCGGACGGCCACCCAGACGGCCACCCTGGTGCCAGGCCACTGATGGTGATGGGGTGAAGGATGGTGATGTCAGGGCTGTTCCAGGGCCTCTGCTCCTCTGCCATGGCTGAGGTCAGCACGCATGCAAAGGGCTCCCGCTGGGCCTCAGCGCAGGTCACTGAAGCGGGACAAGGCTCTTCAAGGTGAGCGCTTTACAGCCAACAGTGTCACGCTCTATGTCTTTACAGAGATGTCTACCTCTCTTTCTCTCCCTCCCTCTCTCTTTAACTCACTCATTCACTCGCTCATTCGCACACTCTATCTTTGTAAAGAAACACACACACACATTATGCTGATAAATGGCAGTCGTTACCACAGGCCAAAGGTAGCCATTATCAGACATCACTTGCCATCATGTTGATGTCCCTTCAGCAAGACAAACATCCACGCAAGTCAAGCAGAGGCCAGAATAAGTAAATAAGAACACAAGGTAATGACTTCAATTAAAAATCCAGACAAAGGCGTACAAAAATAATAAGTCATCCTAATTCTGGATAGATTGTCCCACTTCCATGTCCCAGTAAAAGCCACTGTTTCATCCATGATACTCATTTATTTTTCAGTGGGGAGTGTGACAGTTGTGATGATTCTTTTTATAGTGCAGCTCAAAGTATGTTAACATGCATACTTCAGTAATCTATGTAGATAGCTCTGACGGTCTGGGCACCAAGATGAGATGATTAACTGTGAGATGAACTACTCAAGTCTTCTCTAACTTGTTCAGAGTAATTCTGGTTGTTGCCATTATTATTAATCATGATAACAACAATGACAATAATAATAATACTAATAATATATGGGATCCCAAAGGAAGTGACTGTAAGCACTGCAGTCTGCTCAGCCACAGCCAGAGTGCCGTGTGAGTCAGCCGCGTGAGACATGTTGAGTCAGAGTTCAAGAAGAAGGGCACAAGAAATTAAAGAGTTCTTCTGAGAGCCTCCTTAGTTATTTTTTTTTCTCCTCTGTAACAGGTCTTCTGTTTTGTATTTTTCCTCTCATTCCAATTGAAAGAGGCTAATGACCCATGAAGATTAGACTCTTTCTCCTTGCACGCTCCCTTTCCAGCCCG
>NC_137920.1:55702839-55710339 GCF_963457725.1 Sprattus sprattus | reverse complement strand
CCAAACAACTCTCCAGTGGCCTGTATAAGCCTGTCAGCCCAGCCACATCAATGAGCACAGGGCGCAGAGAGGGCTCCTCATGACTGCAGAAGCTACATCCCTCAAATGAACTGAGACCAGATCAGATGCTCATTTTCACATTGCTGTGAACGCAAACATGGTTTCACCTTCCATTATCCTGGAGTGAAACAGGATACACGGCCTGTTGTTTTTACAGCGGTCATTTTCACCTGACCTAAAACTGTATAAAACACCACACAGTCAAAGCCACCATGATGGTATTGCATGACATGCCCTGACTCCAATTAGGTTGAAGGGCCCTTTGTGCTGACTGTTCCTCAATATTAATTCGCTCATTTGTGCTGAATCTTTTATAGTGACTTAGAGAACAATGGTGTTTGCTATCTCTCCTGAGGTGAGTTCCCTTTATAACCTTGTCCACACAGACAGAGATACATACACAAATATTTACTAAGACTGATTAAATTGAATGAAATACTGTGCCCACACACTGTGTGCAAGACTGTGTATATTTTTACCCTAACACAAAAAAATGTAACTACAAACTGGACAAAAGCCAAATCGACATTGTCAATGGGTAACATGGCGCAATTCTGCCAGGTAAAAATCAGCTGTCATTTCTAAAGCCCTATATCACATCACACCTTTGTCATCACCCACAGCCCCAGGATATCCAGAGGAATAAAAGGTATGCACCCTTCCTCTATGTAAGTCTGTTGTCTGTAGACAAAGCATTGAGATTGCTATCACTCTAAGTCAAAAGGTCCTATGTGTTGCTTGTTCACTGGTACTGCTAAAGACCACATCACTGCAGCCTCTTTTCCACATGTCCAAAAATACATTGAGCTGACTTCATGAAAATCCCCACAAAAGAGTTGACTATTAACAAAGCGTATTTGCACAGAGAAGAGCAGTACACTTAACACCGGGGTGAAGAAACACAATAGTTGAGATAGTAGATTCTTCCATACAAGTCACGCCCGGGGGGGGGTTGATGCAGGGAGACAAGAACTCCCACACTGAACTCCTGGATGGAGGAAGGTATGGTTGGGGGGAGGGGTGGTGGTGGGGGGATGAGCCACAGAATGAATGGAAAGGTGGGGGAAGGTGGAGAAGAGCAAGACAATGCAAGACAATACAATACAGTGCCTTGTCTCGGGTGGCGCTATAATCAGCGGGTGGGATCTGAGAGCATAGTGAGACTTCTGAGAGGTTGGAAGATGCCTCCTCTGAGCAGCCCAGATTTCAAAGCGCTGCGTTACATCCTGGAGGAAGAGCGCAGGCTCACGCTGAAGCAACGTCTGCCATCTACGTCTACGTGCCATCCACAGCGTCTGCCATCTACTTGCCATCCACAGCTCCCAACCAAGCAGCACCACCACTTACACTACTACCAGACAGCTGACAGCAACCCCATCCACAAGATAATTGAGAAAGACTGGCAGGTAAGGAGGGAGTATGAAGTGGAACACGTCAGCCAGGCAAGAGGCAAGAGGCAAACATATTTAGACAAAAAAAAGACGAGTCATAAAGAAAACACAAAGCAAGAGGGTGGGGGGGGGGGGGGAGAAACAGAAAGAAACCAGGTGCTCCATGAGAAACTTCCCCCATTGAGGAGAGCGAAGGCTGATTAGTCAGTTATGAGCAGGACATTGGGAGCAGACTACGTGACCAGGCAAACTTGAGAGAAATGGGTGGGACTAGCCCCCGACCCCAGGGTCAGACTGCCTTGGCGTGCCGAGGCATGCACCCGCTGACAGTGAGGGAGCACAGCTCTTCTCCCTAAGCTCCCGTCATTCACAGGCTGGGAAACACACACAGCTGCCACGCCACACACTATGCCAGCCCCGCCGCCAAAGGGCTTCCCTGGGACAAGACACCGACCAATACAGAGGAGCGGCACTACATCGAGCACACGGCTAAGAGGAGTACCCGGAGATCTGGACGGGACACTCGTTCAGATGCACACTATTCATTGCAAAGTTAAGTCTTAGCAAGGGTTAGTCAGCTATACACACGTGAATGGATGGAGCGCGAAGAGCCTAGAGATCAAAGCAGTGACGTGCATCTGTGGAGTGCGTTGCAAACTCATGCTAGTAGCAGCATGTGAGTGTGCACTGTGCGGTGTGTGTGTGTGTGTGTGTGTGTGTGTGTGCGTCAAAAGGGGCTTCGGCTTAGGCACGTCAACGCACGACTCCAGAACTGCGCAATAAGCCCCAAAAGTGGTGCTTCGGCTGCATGTATCAAGAGGCTCCTTTGGGTGGCTAAAAAGAGGCTCAAAACTCTGACAAGTAAAGAAAGAACAGTCCCGCGCAGGTTTCACCATCCTCCAACCTACACACATAGAAACACAGGCTTTGCCAAATATTTGTAACCAGTACTTTTTTAGTTTTTACCTTCTGCTGTGGAATCTCTGTTCCCTTTGCGTCCCTTTTTCCCTCCATTCTTTCTCCCTTTCCTCTCCTTCTTCCTGCCCTCCGACATGGTGTCAGTGAACAAGGTGTAAATCCACCCAGGGAAAACAACGTCGCAAAAAAAACCACACACTGATAGTCCTGGTGGGGGTGTGCAGCAGGCGGGCGCAAGACTCTGAACTTGTCAGAGTGCCTCTCTCCTATATAGACTCATACACATTACGCAGGGAAACACCTACTTACAGCAAGGCAGAGTGAGAAAGGGTGAGAGAGAGAGGGAGCGGGAGAGGGAGGGGAAGACAGGGAGAGAGAGAGAGAGAGAGAGAAGGAGGGAGTGAGGGAGGCATTTCCCATTGCTGTCAGGCAATTAACTATTCCCTGCCTGGAACTGGTAGATAAGCAGAGATTCTTCCAGGCCCCGGAGCTCTGGCTCTGGCACCCAACACTAAGGAGCAGTAGTGGCAGCGTGAGTTGCGCTAACAGAGCTCCAGCGGCTGACCCTCCACCCCCGCCCCACCACGGGCTTCTCTGACGGGCCTACTGGCCCCAGGACGTACCCCCCCACCCCCATCGTCTTAAGTAACCTCCTGGAACCTCTGCTCCTCTGGGTTGAGTGGCCCCTGCCTCCAAAGCAGGCCTCTGGTAATGCGCACGATAACACACCAGGGCCAGGTGGTGCGGTTCGTTTTCTCTGAGTCCCTTTTTTTGTTTATACAGCCAACACTGCTACTTTGAATGAGGGAACAAAAACAATGCCACCCACCAGTGAGGGAAATTATCCATGTGACATCTCTTCACATCCTTTTCTCTCTCTCTCTCTCTCTCTCTCTCTCTCTTTCTCTCTCTCTCTGTCCACCCCCTCCAACTGTGTCTTCCATCTTACTGTAAGCGAGTTGCAGCATGCCCGTGTCTTTCGCTGCAAGTGTGTCACCAGCAAAGCCCTGCAGTGAGCTCTCACACGCACGACAGGGAAGTGGGGATCGCCATGGCACATTCCCCCCTGCTTCACGCTTCACACTGCTTACATTGTTTCAAGTGGCTGTTGCTACAAGTTCTCCATCTTCTGCAGGAAACGTTTTTGATACATGTCTTGGTAAAGGAAAGAGGGAAAAGAAAGGGGGAGAAACAGACACAAAACTAGAAAGAAAGAAAGACAGAGGCTAAAAATGACTCTTTTTTTAGATCGGGGGAGGAGAAGAGACACTGCCAGCCACAAACAGAAACAGGAGCGCTGAGTCCAGAGTGAGCAACACCTTCCAGAGCCAGACCCGTGATCCCAAACCCCTGGGAGCAGCAGCCTACTCTATACCTCCATACTCACACAGGGGCCAGTTGAACAACTCTACACTATACTCACACAGGGGCCAGTGAAACAACTCTACTCAATACTCACACAGGGGCCAGTGAAACAACTCTACTCAATACTCACACAGGGGCCAGAGGAACAACTCTACTCAATACTCACACAGGGGCCAGAGGAGGCCCTCCACTCTATACTCACACAGGGGCACTGTACTCTATACCTTTATACTCACATAGGGGCCAGAGGAGGCACTCCACTCTATTCTAAGCCGGCCTGCATTGCTGGAGACAACAGTAACGCCTGCATTAGATCGCCTCAAAGACCGTCACTATTGTTTTGTGCTTCTTGTGAGGGCACCTTGGTTTGATAAAGTAAAGTGAGACAGAGAGTCTTTCACTGTATTGTGTGCGGGCTCCCATTCGGGCATAAATTATCATTCTGTTCATCAGGCAGCGAGATGGGCAGATATCCCTGTCTCTCTCCCTTCGACATTATGTCATTCCGTAAACACTTCTAATCACTGTCAGATCCAGCGCATCCTGGGGGCCTCATAACTCGCTCACTCTCCGACTTCCAAAAATACACGGCTACCTGGAACGCGGCTGGCAAGGGTTCCCTCCTGCCGAGCAATAAGAGGATCGTGTAAACAGCTGTCCCAGCGTGTCGCAAGGACAAGCCCAGAAACCGGGATGATGGAGAGTGTCCGCGCAAAGATAAACAGAGAGCACAAGTGAAACCGAGTGCGCTCCGCACCGTAAATCCTAGGCTTATGACTCACGGGCGGAGTGGTATCAGGGGGCCTCCCCTCCGGGTCCACTGCGGCTGTTGGCGGCTGGGAGCACGTCACCGGTAAAGGGGTGCGGGGGTGCGGGGGAGGGGAGGGCCTTGTCCCGACAGGTCTGGCCATTCTGCGCGAGCAGTGGCTCGGGAAAAACATCAAAGGCTGCGGCAGGAGGCTGGGCCCGGACCGCATGCTATTCTTTTCCCGGTCTCTACCCCTCCCTCTCTGTCCTCTATGTCTCCCCTCTCTCTCTCTCTTTCCCTCTCTCTCTGTAACAACATTAGCTCTGTCATAAGTAATGGCCGAGAACTAGAGGTTTGTCCCGTGCGGGTCAGGAAGCACACTCCCCTCTCTGCAAGGCGAGGCAAGATGTGACTCGTTACTTTACCTGTGCTCTCCTTCCTCTCCGGCACCTGTGTGCGTGTGAGCATTTGTGTGTGCCTGTGTGGGGAGGTGTACATGCGTGTCATTAACAGGGAACTCCCTCTTTGCTGAGGTAAAGATCAGAGTAGAGATCACAGGGATGAAACTAGCATTGTTGACAGTTGTTACAGTTACTTAACAAGCCTGTCTGCATGTCCAACAGCAACAGAGAGAGAGAGAGAGTGGGAGGGAGAGAGAGAGAGAGAGAGAGAGGGAGAGAGAAAGAGAGAGATAGAGAGAAAGAAGGATAAAACAAATCCAAATGGATTAATTAGAATGTATCTGATACATAGTAGTTGCAAATGACTAATAATGTGCAACTGCCTATAAAGCAGCAAAAACACTGGCAGTAACGGAGAGTAATGATAGATGGGTGTAATCAAGATGCAGAAGTGTGGAGGATTACAGAGCTTATGGACAAAAAGGGGGATAAATGCATGTGACTGCTGGGGAGTGGAGCAGTTTATAGAGATCAAACAAGGAAGATGTTACAGGGGAAAGACAGAGTAGGATTGTCCACTCCTTCAGACACACACATATACACACGCACACATATACACATACGCACATACACACACACACACACACACACACACACATAGACACACACACACACACACACACACACACACACAGACAAACTATTTTGACAAAACATTTGAAAATGAGTCTCTTCCGTTTTGTTGCTGCACTAGGGATCATCTGCAGTTTCTCAACGGCTCTGCCCCCAGGCACTCGCAGTGCTGATCGGGAGGGTGGGGACGCGTCTGACATTAAGAGTAAATAAAAAGCAATCTGGAGCCACCCCTTAAAAGTCCTGGGCCGGCTCCACTGAAAGCATCCCTCTCCCGGCCCCTCGCCGGGCCCCCGACCCCTCTCAGTCCCACTCGGGCCCACAGCCAGAGCCCGTGTCTGACACCCCCATCACCCCCACCCACGGCTCCCCGCCCCACTCCGTTTCTTCCCGGATCAGAGGAGATAACGGCCCCCTGGGTGAGGGGTGTACCTGCACATCATCACATGCATACACCGCCCCGAGACACTGCTGCCATTTCACGACCAGCGGAGTTTATCTTTACTAGCATAATGGTTTTAAACAGCCATCAGGTTGTTTAGATCTGTCCACTCTGCCTGACCAATGGGCTCTTAGAGAGGGGAACAAAGAGGAGGAGGGGGCCGGGGGGGGGGGGGGGGGGGTGGGAGGGGTCGAAGGGGTTTAGGGGAAGACTTTCTATAGTTAACATTTGCCCTTTGCCCCTTGACAGAGAGGTGAAGCGAGGGCAGCCATAGGCTAAAAGCTGCCTTTTTTGTGTAAACTAAACTTTTCATCAACGAGAGTGAATATTGCTAGAAGATATGAAGCAGGATTGAAGTGAAGTGAATTGAAAAGGCAGAAAGTTGGACAGTGGGGGAGTGAAGGAGGAGAGAGAAAGAGAGAAAGGGAGAGAGAAAGACAGCAGGAGAAAAGCTGTCAGTGAGAGAGAGCGAGAGAGAGAGAGAGTATGCTGACAGTGTGGGAGAGAGTTGCGCTGGGTTGTAAGCATAAACCATCTTGTGTTTCAGTGCCTAAGTGATCTGGATCGGGCCAGTTCTCTATGGATGTGTGTGATAATGGGGACGAACTTCTAGAGAAAATAACTGCATCTCCATTCTGTGCGAAAGCAAACAGCTTAATTGTGGGAAGTTTCTTTATACCAGCTTTCATTTGTGATGAGAGTGCATTTGAAGGGGAAACTGAAGGCTGAGGGGCTTTAAAAAAAATATCCTTGGATATCCTCTCCGCTTTAAAATAGCCAAGAGCATGTCTGAGAGGAATTCAGCACGGTGAGAGAGATGTGCAAGGGATGTTGCTGTCCAACATCCAAGAAACTGCAAACGCATCTGAAGCTGAGGCCCATGTTAATTTTAGATGCAGCAACTCTTTGATGCAGCTCACACTGGCCAACCTCTTTCACTCCCTGTTAGGCTCATGTTTAAGTCAACCGGTAAGCCTGTGTGCTCTACGCTTCCAAAGCCTATTTTTAAAAACATCCTTCCTTAATTACAGAACAACAGCATTCCTACTTGAGAAGGTAGCGTCAGGATCTGAAGGCTACCTTGTACATGGTCATATTTTTAGCTAAAGAGAACAACACTCTGACAGAAGCAAGACACAGCTCTGGGCCTAAATAGGATAATATTGATTTGCACACTGTCAAACCAATGAGAGCTTTTGAGGTGAATTATAATAAATCTAAATTAGAACAGACAGTTGTGGGCTGTTGTGATATGACAGTATTAATAGCATTCCCAATGCACTGTGTGCAGCAATGGAATCTGCTGCAACATTATGACTGAATGGATGTCAATGGCCAATCTTTGTTATCAAATGCAGATTATCATATTGCCTGCACAGAGCCGGCCCCACTAGACGCTGCCAGGTCAGCTCATTCTACAGTTCTCTCTTTTCAGGCCACAGCAACCAGGTCATTCCTGCCATCAATACTGACACACACACTCTATTCATAAATCAGCAGCCAACTAGAACCCAAAGGTGGGCCTTTCCTCCACGTGTCAGT
>NC_137920.1:55665339-55697839 GCF_963457725.1 Sprattus sprattus | reverse complement strand
GCACCAGAACATGTGAACTCCTGTCAGATTAAAGTGTAACCGCACCAGAACATGTGAACTCCTGTCAGATTAAAGTGTAACCGCACCAGAACATGTGAACTCCTGTCAGATTAAAGTGTAACCGCACCAGAACATGTGCTTTTGAGCTGCAAACTAAATTATATGACTCAACTTTGATGGAACACAGCAATACTGGTGTTAACATTGCCAAATTTCTTATATTTATAAACATCTGCATTTTATACGTTGAAAAAGGCTCAACGCGCCACCTACTGTTTAAAGATCATCCTTAACCTTGCAATTTGATCCATATCTTCATCATGAAATGTATATACAAAAGGAATGTTACTGTCCTCTAATCGCCCGCTCTTTGTTGGTTTGGCTCAGAGCTGGGGGTGAAGTTACACTATAAGTTCGACGACTTGAAGTGTTGGGAAGAGGGGGCTGCGCACCTGTGCCCTCCTGACACACGCCACAGACACTTGATAACAATTTATACGTGCCAACACTCGGATGTAAAATCGCTTGTTTTCTGCCCTGACTTTTTGACAACAGCTAAGTTAGCTAGCTAATTCACTCAGCATTCAACTGCCTGTCTGCCCAGAGAGAAGCTGTACACGCGCCCCTTGAATCGGGTAGTGAATTGCGAAGTTTCAGTGACAGATGGGATGAAATGTAGTGTATGGATTGAGTGTAGTCTATGCATTGTGTGTGTAGATTGTGTTTCATAGATTTCATAGATCTGGCTACTTGGGTAACATCAGACACACATACAAACTCTGTGTATATTACGATCATTCACAATAAAATTTGAGGGCCGTACAAATTATGGAAGTTCACAGGGAACAATAAAACGGGAGGACTGTTGGCAGGTATGCCAAACACCAAAAATGATCCACTGTGTGCCAGTATTATTTTTGGGTCAAACAGTGTCCAGTTTTTTTGCATCCAGTCCAACACAGCGTACCAAACAGCACACTCTTCCTCAAAATCACAAAAAAAGTGGTATCTTTTCCTACAATGGATGAACAGAGATGTAAACACTGACAGAGACAGAGAACCCCATAGAATCAGGTGATTCATGACAGAGCTGTGAGACACCAGGCAAAGGATCATTCTAGCTTTACACTGTGGTCGTTTTCTTTTGCCTTTTTAGATTGTGTGCGGTGTTGTTCTGCTTATGGACGTGAGTTCCATTTCACTGACTTAAGAGAGTACTTAAGAGTAAGAGTGAACGTCACTTAACAATTAACATATCAATGCACACATCGTCCCGCAGTCCTTTCCTCCAATCCCCACGGCAAGTCACATATGACCAGCTCATGACTGTCTCACCACAATCATTTCACATACAGCATTCAGCTACAACATGCCCATTAAAATGAGGCTATGAAGAAAGCAGGAGCGTGCAGGTAAGGAGTGACCTGGTATGCAGTTTCATGGTAATGTAAGGTTAACAGTCTTAACAGTACTTAAAGTTTAATGATACTGGAGT
The DNA here is from genome assembly GCF_963457725.1 of Sprattus sprattus. Taxonomy (NCBI): domain Eukaryota; kingdom Metazoa; phylum Chordata; class Actinopteri; order Clupeiformes; family Clupeidae; genus Sprattus; species Sprattus sprattus. Next base: position 55,696,344 of record NC_137920.1, on the reverse strand, counting down.
CATAACTATGTACCCCCCTATGAAATGTGATGGTTGCACACCTTGTGAAATGGAATTGTTGCACCACATTATCTTACATAAGTGATCTCTCTTCTGCCTTTCACACGTATGGGATTATGCATATTTTGAGCAGCTATAACTCCAACCTAGTCTTATTCAGACGACTGATGTGTCGCCTGACAAGGGCCAGTGGCCTCAGTGCAATAGAAGGTAAATTCTTCTCTGTCCACCTCCCAGAACAAGCAAGAGAACAGTCATCCATTCATTCTTTTTTTTTGAGTCTGTTCATGTTAAGACACACATCAATCCACACCTACGACATACCTGAGGAAACAAACACTAGCTGGGGATGTGTGTGATGTGTGTGGCGAACATGGCTGGACACGTCCCTAAAAACACACTCGGAGGCGCCCAGTGGGAGTGCCGGCAGCCCCTCTTTTCAACACTCTGGCACTGCACGCAAACACACACACACACACACATACTAGCACAAGAGCCCTTCCCATGGTCCTCTTGTTCTTAGCTATTCTCTTTTGCTGAGCTCTCGTATCAGGCGGTCCAGACGACTTCTTCTCCTTCACGACAGGCTCGCTCAAAAGGTGTGCATGTGCCTCTGCATGTGCACGTACATGTGCAGGTTTGCAAACATATCCATGTGCACACGTGCACACATAGGAACACACACACACACACATGTTGAATATTAGATTAGCTCAATGCATTTGGATACATGGATGCCTTGCACAAGGAAAACCCAAGACCTCCTCCCATGTCCTGATTGCATGCAGTAGCTACCATTTGCAGTTTTTGAGATCATCTTCAAGTATGGCAGCACATGCACAATGCTGTTCTCATTCACACGTGATTGCATGGGTTCGCTCTTAGTGCATACTATTACGTTAGCTTTGATGTTAGATGACAGAATGGGTAGTGTTATGGCGATCAGTATCTTGTGTGTGTGTGTGTTTGTGTGTGTGTGTGTGTGTGTGTGAGAGAAAGAGAGAGAGAGTGTGTGTGTGTGTGTGTGTGTGTGACATGGCCCATTAGCTGACCATTTGGCTGACAAATCACAGGTTAGGCATCTTCTGCCCTCTGTAATGGCAACATTAGCAGCTGAGGGAAAAGCCCACCGAAGGACGCCTCCAAGGCATCTGAGCACCAGGAGACACACGGCAGAGAGAAGGACCGGCCGCCTCCAGGGTGATTCTAAGAGAGAGAGAGAGGTCATCCTCCGGGTCCTTCCGCAGCTGCATGCTGCCCGTGGATGTGCCCGTGTGTGCTGCTGCTGACTGCTGCTGCTTTGCTGCAGTAGGTGGGCCAAGACAGAGGGCTCCTGATGAATAGTTGATGAAAGCTTCCGGGCAGAAAGCAGAAGGGGGAATCTATTCACTCCACCAGCCTGCTACTTAAGGCAGCGTACCCTCCTCCATCCGGCCGCTCGCTCTTTCACTCTTTTTCTCACAACCGGAGCGACCACAATCTTCTCTGAGCACAAATACATCTCCCAACGTTCCCTCAACAAATCCAGGCTGTAACAGGGCTCATTCGGCACCCCTGTAGACAGTGATATTTCTTATTGGCGGGAACGACTAGAGGGGGAAAGTCCTGCACAGACGAGTCTCGACCCCCGGGATGGACCCGTAACAGCTCTAAGGCTATGAGGCCCCATCTTTCACTCTGTCCGGCGGTGATGATGAGCGTTTAAAACCTCTTACCTGGCAGGCCATCCTTGGAGAACTCTGACACACAACACTGGAGCACATTCATTATTCACCAACGGCACAGAGACAGCCAGCGGGGCCAAAGATCAGCCTCCACGCTCTCCCCCGCAAAGTGGCAGAGCAGAGGCTCACACAGGGAGTCTCTGTGCTAACGGTTGCACTGGAGGGCTGCAGCAATCGTGTACTGTTTTATCTCACACACATAAATATGTGCATCTGCATATTGATGTCAGAAATACTAGTTAGCCTACTGTGAACGAGGGTCGCGAATCCATGACTAAAAGTGCCTTCACTGAAACTGGTCAGCTCACATTAACCTGATCTCATCCATCTACTGAGCACATACCTTTCTAAATCCAAAAGGGACTTTCTGCTAAAAGCCATGGTAACTGTAGAAGGTTTTAAACAATGTTTCAGTGGATTGAGGTATCCATTTCCATTAAGTTGGAGTGAGCTGAAGGCCGAATAGAAAGCACAGGTTGGCACAAACAGGAAGCACTAATGAGAGACTAATACGAAACTTCTGCTCCATGCTGCCACCCCCTTCGTCTCCACCCCCTGACCAAACATATGCAGGACCTTACAGTTTATTTTCCTGTTCAGGGTCCACTGGCAGAGACATGGGGTGGGTCAGGAACAACATTGGCCAGATTGTCTGTTGTGATAGCTAGCCACAGTGAAAACTCCTGCAGCCATGTCAGTGTTGAACACATAAACTACTACTCTGCTCTGTTCTGCTCTGCAAATGCTTAACGTATACGCTGAGGACAAGGGCCAGTTCCTGACATTCAGAAATGCAAATGTGCTGCTCGTGTCCATAATTATTATTATTATTTTTGTTTTCTCCCTTACCAGACCCCTGTGATACAGGCTAATGTGAAGAGCACCCACAGCTCTGTGTTGCGCCCAGAGCCCAGTTTAAACCCAGCGGTCTGCTCAACTCTGCAGTTCAAAGGTCCCCTTTCTGGATATGCAATGCAATGGTGAAAAAGCCTGCGAGGAATCTGAAGTATAAGTGGAAAGTTTCCCAGTGGTGCCTACTGCCGAACATGTGGTAAACTCTTCATCAGAGCGACTCCTCTTGGCCAGCATCTCCATTTCACCGTGTTTCAGGGGTGGATGCAAAGGCAGAAAGAAACACCCTCCACATTTGAGAATGACTCAAAAATATGCAGCCCCTAAAGAGTTATTCATGAGTTGCATGACAGATGACGAGAGACAATGAAGCTCCAGGCTGAGGCTACAACTACTGAGAGAGGTAACTACCTCATGCCTCTTTGTCATTCCTGTGGGATGATCTCGTTTTTTTGGGGGCGAATTCTGGATCACTTAGAATCCTGCTCATATACTGCCTCTATGTGGTGAATCTGATGCATTTTCCACTGGGTGCAACATTCCGTTGCACTGTGGAGAAATACACTGTTCAAAAGGAAATTAAAGAGACATTTTATATAGATATTTTACATTTTCTATACCTCTGAATGTGGCAATATTTTATAGATTTGATTTCTTTCAAATATTCCTAGTGGTTCAATATTTAAGTAATATGAAGAACTGCTTAACGTTTCACAAATGTGGAGAATGTGTTTACATTTGGGATTTTAGATTTTATAAATACGAATTTCTAAATAGCTATTATACTTGTGAACTTGCACGACTTCGGTCAGGAAGGTACAATTCTATATATAACATTCAGATTAGCCTTTCCATTAGCCTGAACATCTACTTTTGCTTTCAAATGCAGGCCAGCATATGGCAGCCGCCCCACAAGCTCTGTGTTCTCCATGTCTTCCCCATCTTGGAGAGTGTGCTCTCAGCTTAATGAAGGTTCAGCGTGGCACACAACGCACAGCCTCAGAAACAGAAACACACCAGCATCTGTAAAATAAAAGCCCTAGCAGGCCCCCACCTGTTACAGTCTGAGACACTCAACACTGAATTTACTAGTCCTCAATTCCGTGGCATTACACGGGCTTGCCCCCTTATCCTCCATAGCCTCTTCTAACCCCTCACCTCCCAAGAGGCACGCCGCACGGCTCATCCCTCAATTTATGGAGGTGCAGACCGCAGGAGACTGCTATGCTATGCCTGTTTCTCCTCAGCAGCGCTCACATGATCACTGCTGATGTTGGCTAATGAAAAAACGAGCTGTCTGATGTAAAATACCCAGCCATATGGCGTATGCCTTTAAATATTAAACATTGCTATGCTGGTGGTGAAGAGAGTGAAAAATATGATGGATGGTATAATTATCTTTATAACAGCTATAGCAGTAATAATACTAGCACTTGTGGTTGTAGTAAAACAGCTGATTAAATTACATTGTGCAACAATCACACGCAAGCGAGATTTAAGAGCAAAGTATTGAGTTTATAATAACAGGGACTATCTTTCCCCTATGACTCTGTCGGCTAACATGGGATGTGAGCGTATCCTGGTTGGGGGAATGGGACCAACAAAAACGGTAAAAGATACGTCAGAAAACACATAGTCAGTATCAGCCTACATGTCATTCAGAAAAGTCAGCTTAAAACCTTTTATTTCTCTTTAAAAGGTATAAACAGGATTGTACGTTGGCAGAAAAACATGCCTGTAGTAAATTCTACTGCCATGCAAAAGACTCCACTCCATACATGGAGGCTCAAATAGATAAATATTGTGGCAAGCTGTCAGGGTCAGATTTATCATTGAAGGCTGAGTTTAATCTAAGATGGCTGCACATTGTCTCAACTGTAATAAACCTGAGAACACGAGGCCGTTTTCTTGTGCCTTTGGAATGAGTGCTTTAGTAATCTATTGAAACTACATCGAGCCGCTGCACACAAGAAGTGCTGACTAGAAAATCAATGCCTGCAATTCAAATGTGACACTGCATTTAGAGCCAGAAATAATTTGCTCAATGAGAAAGAAATCTCCACCTCTTTCAGTCTTCAGCCATTCTGCAATGTAGCCTCACCCATTTAATATTTGCTACAGACTGCACTCTGCTTCCTGAAAGCAGTCCATCTCCACGGTGACCTAAACCACAGAAACTATGACACAGATACAGAGTCTGTGTCTTCTTGGCTGTGGAAGTTTACTTCATCTACTTATATGAACTTATTTCTGATCAAAGATTTTTACATTTAAGGGAATCGGATCAATATCAGATAATGATTAAAAAAACATCTATGGCAAAAAAACAATTACACAGGACCTGCGAAACAATCAAAACTGTTCCCAGCAACAAAAACAGTATGTTGAAGATTTGACTGGTTTGCGATCATATAACCCTACGACAAAATCATCACTGTGCAGATGACATCGTTACCCTGCATCACTTATCTCCTTACTGGGGCACCTTAATGTAGCTCAAGTGGTAAAGGAACGGTGCCACACACACACACACACACACACACACACACACACACACACACACACACACACACACACACACACACACACACACACACACACACACACACACACACACACACACACACACACACACACATACACACATACACACTAACACAGACCCTCTGTGTACATTGTTTTAGATGGAAGAATTAGTCAAGGTAAAAAAAATGCGTACCAGTGGCCTTGTGGTCAGCTGTCTTTGATCGGTAACTGATGTGAAGTCCTACTTATGTCTGAAGTCATGGTGGCCAGCCACGGAGCATGACACAGAGCTAGGCTGGCACATCTCCCCCCTTAGGTGCCTCAAAACAAGCCGAGGAACAGCACTTCCTTTGATAGCACGCAGACGCAGACCAGAGACACGAGTCAAAGCTTTGAAACGAGTTTGAAAGACAGCAGATGACTAGGAGAAGTGACGAACCAAGTACAAGCATCATTCACCCACCCGGGGGAAGTGCGCTATGAACCATCCATACAAAAGAGCTAAGAGGCTAATCGCTTGAAAACATGTTTCAAGAGTCGACACGTGCTACGCTTCACTCGCATTCCCGCAGGTGCTAATACATTCACAACATGTTTAAAACCGGAAACAGAAGGATCCAAGTGGCAAACATGTTCAAATCTGTGTAAAAGGCCGTCAAACTGAGGAAGTATGAAGCATAAAGCCTAAGCCACAAAAAAGCAGAATGTTTTATTTGTCTGTCTTACAAACTTATTTGTATGTGGTGCATCCATAGCTATAGCTGCAGTACATAAAGGTACTGTGTTTTTTTTGCCAAACTATCAATTGGTTAGATTATACATTATCGGTTATCAATACAAAATAACTATTATGACTTTGAGTCAGGTAAAATATATAATGAGTAAGCATACTAATGCTGTTCCATTTTCTTGTGATGTTTCATGATGATAATTTCACTGGTGTTAACAACTCGAGTGCAACTCTTAACAATTCTTTGTGAATTATCAGGGATAAGTATCACATACCTTGGTTTTATATGTACAGTCATATAATGTAAGCCAAAAATTTGAGAAATGAATATTAGAAATATGTTGAGAAATCTTTCTACCTCCCCCAATGAAAGGCTTTTATCTAGCATTGGGCCTTTACTAAAGAATAACTATGCTGATCACAAAAGGCATCACAGCCTTGAGCTGGTCCTCAAAAAATGTCCAGATTTCTCAGTGCTTTTAGGTATGTACAGAGATTATTTCAACCATCCAGTCCTCACTGATGTCTTGCATTAAGAAACCATTGGCATCAAGATGCCTTTTACTTAGACACTTAGGGCCTCATTTACTAACATTTGCGAGCGCAGCGTAAATAGCGCCTTTGCCAAACCCCATATAGTGCACAATGCGTTTCCGCATTTTGCATAGTATTTATCAAACAGGAACCTCATCGCGTAATCAGCGCCTTACTCCGCCCTCTAGTGTTATAAGCTCGCCGCTAATATAGGGGAGAATGTGCCTGCATGTTCCAGCCACCATAGATGATGAGTTAGAATTAGAATTAGAATTAGAGCTTTTGGTTCACGAGGTTACAGCAAACTTAGACACCGTCCACACTAACCCTAACTAACAGGGGAAACAGATGTTTCGACCTTCGGTTGCAATGGCACTGGGGGTAGCTTGCGCTCGAGAGGCTATAACGTCAAAATAAACATGGAGGGTGAAATTAATATGCTGCTCTGTCTCTACAATTTACTTAGTTTAATTAGTGTTCTTCAGGTGAAAATACTTTTCCTGAATAGATATGTGTACGCAGAAGGCGGTGTGCTTGAACGATGGGGGGAAAGGGCGAAGAAGATGGTTTAAACCATACATGGAGCAGCGATTCTTGGTAAGACCTGGCCGAACAGCTAGCTGGTGGGACCATTTTTTATATGCCTATATTAAATGATTTATCAAATATAAACATTTAAACAAATTACATTTCTGTAATATTTCGACCTGTATCCCCATCCAAAACCCTGATGTTCCTATATATTTTTTTTTTAATGAATTGCGTTAAATTTCTCGAACGCACCTAGTTTTCATTTAGCAGCTGATATGTCATGCTAAAACACCTCTTGTTTCATTACAAACGGGACAGACCTGGTTTAGACCTCCTTTTATGGGGCTGAGAATTCTCACGCAAATTAAAGACCCGCTCTCGTTAGGCAGTCTTAGTAAATACCATGGAATATATAATTAGGCACACTTTACACATCTCCTCCCATCTTTTTGCGGCAAACACGCACCCTCCCTTAAACCCTCCCATTTATGCATATGTATAAGACGGGAGGCGCAACTTGCCTCTATCCGCTTCAGCGGCAGGCAATCTGTGATTTTAACTAAGTGAGCCTCGTTTGTAAATACGGTTCCATGTCTTTACCCGCATATTGCGTAGAAATTATGCCTGAAGTGGGCGCAATTCTGTTAGTAAATCTGGCCCTTAGTGTGTTACCAGTACAATTGGTAAAAAATGACCAAATAATACTCTTCTCCATCAAAGTTCTTTCAAAATCCTTTTCATATTCGTTAAAGTGCATTATTTGTCTGTGTGTGTGTGTCTTCTTTTGCCATTGCCTCAACACTATATTAAAATTTTAACCTGGGACAGTGTGTGAAAACATGACCAACGTGATCAACCTAAATCAATCATTGTCATGGATCACCAGGATCAATACCTAACCCTATCTGGGTATTCTACTGTCAGTAAGGGCCTAAACAACTCTCTGAGCTGCCAACTGAAGACCTAACCCTCTTTGCTGATAACAACTGAACATGCTGAAGTAGACAAGGAGCACAGCGTGTTAAACATAAAGGAGCTCTCATAAAAGGCATGCCATGAAAAGAATCGTTAAAAGATCCAGGATTTGGCTGTGTCGTGCTTACAATTTAGACATTAGACACACACATTCTTGCCACAATATGCCACTGCACAAAGTGTGAATCTCACATTCTGATGTATGCTGACACAATCGGGCGAGAAGGAATTGGCAGAAACACTGACACGTTCAGAGCCAGGGATTTCAGATGCTCTTCCTGTGGTAACTGCCAGAAAATACAATTCATAAGAGAATACTCTGACTAGCCTGTACCAGACCTCATATTCCCCTTACAACCAGAGATACAAGACCTATCGCACTGTGCTGCAATGATAAATGTCTTCTTCGCATGGGAAGGCCATCTATTAAAGGACCATAGCTTTTGGGCCAAATTCTGGTTGCACTGAGCGGCAAGGATTGCCGCTGACTAGATCCCAAATGAGTTCAATCATATTTAAACGAAAATCTCTGTTTGTCTGGAGAATGTGGGTGTGGGAGTGGGAGTGCGGTGGAGAGATACAGCACAGGAACTAGGCCAGCCTTCATGCACCTTCTTTAGTTGCCTGCAGCTGAAGAACACCATAAGCTTTACTGCAGTCAAAGCCAACTTACATGTTAACACCGCTCTCATTCTCCAACAAGCATCCTATCTCCAAAACAGTGTTCAAACCTAGGAGAGGAAAATGGAGCAGTTCAACTCAATCGTTTTCAGATCTTACACAAAGCAATGTCAAAAACAGCTAATTACATTAGCCAATGCTTTTCTAAACATGTTTCATCTACATTTAATCATATTAAAGGTTAATTAAAAGGACTTGCTCTGCACCAGCACACGCCCATTCAATAGCATATAATGCCATGCCATTTGTGCACCTCTCTTTAGAAAACAGCTTCCAAGATTCCTCTTTGAGATGTACTAAAGCACAGCGTGCCAGACATACGCCACTTTTTTCTGCCATGAAAATGGGTCCTTCCCTCAGTGCACGTCCATCAACAGCTGTTATTCCCGTCCTGTGTCATGTCGTGGTGCCAGAGCTTCCTCTCAATATAGTGCCATTAAAGCCACGGGCAAAATCCTGGACGCCTCTTCTTTTGCAGCTGTGACCTCCCCGTTACACGGATGGGGGCAAGTGAGCCTTTGACAAACAAAAACAGTGCTTGGATGTCTACATTCCCTCTGCAAAACCCTAAAAAATAGGCTATTTATTTCACCCTGTCAAAGTAAATATCGCAATCACACAATAGGAACACCTTTAATAAGATGCTAAGACATGAGTGACCTATTCAGCGAAAGAAACACAACCTTACGGTAAGAAATGTTTTCCCCTACTAAGGCAGGCCTACAAACACACACACACACACACACAAACACACACACAAAACAACACAACATGTATTCCAGTGTCTTGAATGTGTGCTTATGCTCCAGAAGAAACAAAAACTAGAATCCAATCCAAACTGCTTCACACTCTAAGCTCACTGAGTTATTTGGGAAGAAAAAGAAATACATTTGTATCCACCAGATATAAGCCAGTGAGACGATCTGTCATTTCTGACACTGCTGGGTGTGAAAGGCCCATGTCTATCGGTCCATACGGAGATGACAACAGACAACCTTTGACCCTTGAATAGATCTGGGCATGATCCGGCCCTGATCTGGCAAATAATCATTCATTCATTCATTCATTCAGGTGCTATCTGGGAAATAATCAACATAGGAGGGAAAACCAGACAACAAACATCTGAGATCTGAGAGATTCATAATGTCCATATGAGTCTCTTACTTAATATAAAACACACCCAATACATACACTCTTTAAAAATTTTCAATTCCCAGTTCACCAAGAATAAACAAAAGCATTTCAACTCGCCATGGCCTATGCCTGTCAAATATGGAGTGTTTCCAAGTTCTCTGTCCACGCCATTTTACAGCACCCTGGACAGCGAAATGTTAAAGTTGTTCTCAAACGCTCGATCTACTGCCTGTGCCTCTCCAGCGACGCCTCTCTCACTGTACTTGGAGATAGGACTACTGATTGAACACGTTTAGTATTCCACATAGTCTCAGTCGCCAGCTTAGTGAGATCACTGCAATGGGGGTGCAATTGCACTTTTTTTCTTCGAGGACAGTGATAAGGACCACATTTAATATCAACTTACATGTGGTAGCACGGTTCTACAAGGCATAAGGAAACATTCTCCCAAAAGTATGACGTTTATTGGAACCTATATAAATATTCAACTTGAAACCTGTTAAACTCATAAACTCCTTAGGTCCGAAACACGTTCGCTGTGCACAAGTTTGGTTAATGCCACAACGTCGTCTCTAAGTTTCACAAAACGGTGAGGCTTGTTCTCAGTAGAGTTAATAGGTTAGATTTTAAGCACACCGGTTCCTTGTAAGGTTTGTTATGTAAGGTAGATTGATAGTTAGACCGATCGATAGATAGATAGATGAGTAAATATAAAGATGTAGACGCAGTGTTGCATCACAATAACAAAAATCAATTAGGGCCACAAGCAGGAAATAAGCCTTCTCTTGCTCTTACCTTGTGTGTGTGTGTGTGTGTGTGTGTGTGTGTGTGTGTGTGTGTGTGTGTGTGTTTGTGTGTGTGTGTGTGTGTGTATCTATTCGTGTGCACGAGCTCGTGCGGCGCATGCTTGTGTTTGTGTGCCTGAATGTATCTGTGTATGTAAATGCCTGTGCAGCTATGTGCAATATGGCATCATGAAACCTATGTTGATCAAACCTGTGATTAATGCGTTAGATTAATGAAGGTGTTACTTCTTCATGTTAAGTGTGTTTATATGGACAAAACCATAGCCATAAGATATTCAATGCCCGAAAAGGAAGACAGACCTGTCTTCATCAAAACCCACTCAAACCACCCAGGTGCCTGTTACTATCCGAAAACCCAGGCAGAGGTAAAGAATAAACTTACCGCAGTCCTCACATAAGATCCTTCCAACATCATTTTTTAGATTCTTCCCACTAGCATCTAGGGGTGCGAACGATGCCTTGAAAACCAAGGGCTCGTCGGTCGGGTCCATGAAAAAAATGTACTTGTGGTTCTTTTTCACTTTGGCGCACGGAGTCTCCGAGCTAAATTCCCCCACGGTGACGAGCTGCTCCCGCTCCAGACCCCCGCTGTTTCGCGGCCACACGTCCAGGACTTTGACATTCACACTGTACGGCTCCGCTGAGACGTTCAGAGGCGCGGACTGCACCTTGCCCTCGATCACCACGGTGGATTTGTGAGCCTGGTCCTGCAGGGAATTCAAACTCGGGGAGTAGCAGGCGAAGGAGACCCCGATGACCAGCATGGATAAATGTACTGAGTCAAGCCTCATGCCGCCTGCTTTGGCTCGGTGGTCGCTGGTCGCGTTGCGGCAGGGCTCTCTGGGCTGCGGGGCGATGGCGGTGGAGCTGGGTTGAAGAAAGATATCGCAAATAGGCTCCAGTAGCACGGCAGCGCGGCAGACCTTGCGTAAGTGTCCATGCCATCGGGATCCGCTGCTTTTTTCCAATAAATTTGCAATAGGGAAACACCAGCTAGGAACCGGAAACAGCGTAATGATGCTGTATTAAAATCCAGTCAGTTCATTCTGTTAAAATAGGTTCTAAATATGCATGGTTTTCATAGGTACTTTCCCTCCTCCATAGGCTGTTACACCGCCACACCAACCGCAAAACGCCGCCAGTCTATTTTGCCCCAAAATGCAGTCAAGTAAGCGCACGGCACAGCGCTAGATCTCTGAATCATTGGCTGCAGAGAAAATATGCGAAATACTGCAGTGCACAATTCGCGTCTTCTTACTAAAAGACGTACAATTTACTGTCCTCAGAAAGATGAGTGTTTTGTTAATCCAACATCTACACCGTCACGGCGTTTTCCTTCCCACTTGTCTACCCACCTCCCCTCCTACCAAACTGAAACATTAAAATTATTCAGGTTGAGGCTTCCGCACAAACAACAGATTTACAGTTGAAGCATGGTGGCGAACGCCGATGCACCGGCGAAAAGGTCTCTAAAGTATCCAAAGCGCGAACACATATCGCTCCATATCTCCCTGACAATAAATGTCCATGTTTGCACCCATACAACCACTAGAATCCGTCAGAGAAACGTATAACCCGACCCCCCCCCCCCCCCCCCCCTCTAAAACTGTCCACTCATTGTCAGTATCGGCGGAGTAGACAGCTCTCCGATGATTGCTGTTCCTGGGGCGAGGACTAACGTTGCGAAAACACAAGTACGTCCCTGACTCCACAGACGACAGTTTTGAATGAGTTTTTTGTCTCATTACATTATTGAATTATGCCCTGCATTCAGGTCACATTTACAGCTGTGCCTATAAAAAAAGATATCGAGGCGTTGCACCAATCGATTGATTTGGCACGCTCTAGGTTGTATTATTAGATCCATCAACGTTCCATCACGAATACAAAACAATTAAGTTACAAACGTTCTGCCGCATCCTTAGGTGTAGGCTATCATCATTCAATACGGTACGGAAGTTTTACAATAAAGTTATAGTTTTAGAGATTGAAGTTAATCTCAAATGCGTCTGGTTTGGTATACAGATATCCAACCCTCTCAGTGTATTAATGACGACTGGTTTGGGTTTTTAATTAATAAAGTAAATGAAATCCTCTTAATGTACATATGAGGTAAACCTGTGGCTATGCAGCCAAGTCTAAGTCAAACATTCACTAAGGGCGACACCTGCTGTTTCGGGTGCATTCTCACCACAGATAAACGTGTAAGGTCATAATACCGAACTGAATCAACCACGGATGGGTTTCCCAATAACGGTGTCTTACCGTTTTACGAACATACCTTACGAGCATACCTTACTACAGTTGTTTACTTTTCTATGCGTGTTTCCCAAACCACCAGTTCCCCTATAAGAAACCTCCCTGCGTATACCTTCAGATGCTGAATCCATGTTTCTGTAATCGATTATTGTCATTTACGTAGATTTGAGCATGCGTGAGATGTATATGATAAGCATGACTCAGATGGAGCACAGGTGATCATTATTAGAAGGAGCTTCAATAAGAAATACTCAATTACAGTCACAATTACAGTTACAATTACAAAGATCCCAAATAAGGCGACTATAGGCTAGATGTTACTTATACATTTGTAGTCATAAGGGATTACAAATCAACAGTCAATTCATTTATACTGATGTATTTTTATTTTTATTTAAAGACGTCCAGACACTAACACAAACATTAAGGCTCTAAAACGTTTGTTTTATCTGAAAAGGTTAAGGTAAGTTACATTTTAATCTTAAAAGGTTAATGTTAAGGTATAGCTAAGAGTGGTCCTGACCAAACTATCTCTTACAGATAGTATACTTAGCTAAGAATGTTTTGGGAAACACCTTGAGACGTCAAGGTACAACAAACGGTATAATTCACGAATGACGTAGCGTTAAGAAGGCTTCAGGAAACGTAACCCAGTATCTTTAAACGCCCTCATACCATACTAGGCCTTAATCAAGCCCCTGTTGGTTGATTTTCTGCACTGAATGAACTTTTATATTCAATTTAAAATACCGCAACGCAATTCCCAACCAAAAGCTAAAAACATGTAAAATAGGTGGTTAAACTCGTAATGAGTTGTTCATCGCCAGGTATGATATAAAAAACATGTGCTATGACGAGCCGTTGAGAGAGCATCTGTGCATCTCGCCCGTGTTTGATCCAAGAAAGAATGGTGGGTCCTAACATGCATTATCTTGACACTTAAACGTAGCTCAAACTAAATGAAGAGGTGTAAATTAACTAAAGATACCTTATTTACAGTCAAGCAAATGTAGTCGGCAGATGGCTGGAGTAGAATAAGTAGGTGCTGTCCATGGTTCTGAAGCGTCATTTCGAAATAGATGTGAAACCTATAGGCCTACATTTCAGTTTATAATTTTAACCTAACTCTTTTCGCGTTTAAACATTAACAATGTTTTAATTCAAAGTCAGGCTAAATTAATGAAAAGGGTGACCCCTTTTTTAATAGTGTGATTGTTCATTACAATTACATTACGTTTAGGCTATGAAATACGTAAACTTAATGCGCAAATAAGATACGACATATGGGGTACAGTCGAGCAGCAGTCTTTTTTAAGTGGTCCAAATGTTTCAGTTCTGCATATGTTCTGTGGGTTTTTATTCTCTTGCTCCTTGACAACACGTTTCTTTTCTTTTGTATCGGATTTAGGGCACCATTCATAGGGCTTAAAATAATGTGCCGAAGAATTAGGTTTGTGCAACATTCTGAAGGATTTATGTCGTGTTTTGGCTCTTTTCAAACATAACCTCTCTGCAATCCTGTTGCTTACAGAATGCTTTGGTTTAAAAGTCTGCAGTTCCCTTAGTGCAACAGTGCGTGGCGCACAAGGGTTGCAGTTTACTTAGTAACTGAACGTGCTGACATCACAGAACAAACGTACAGCGATCAGACTGTACGTGCGTCCGCTTCTCCATGCCACGAATCGCTATTTCGTTCCATCTTGTGAAAAAGCGAACCAGTGGATCAGTATTACGGTACTGTTGACAGTAGGCCTTCGAGGCTTGATGGTTCTCACCTAGTATTTAACTGTGTCTGTCAGCGACTGACGGTGCTGGGACTAACTAGCCCTCTGCCTGTGGACTAAGCGGGGTAAGGATAAGCCGAACGTTGTCGCTTATTATCGGGTCTGTGACTTTGGCGAATGGACGTCTGTATATCAGTGCATTCTGCAGTGGAATTCGCCGTTCATTGCCGTATACAACTCTTTTGCACAGTCATTGTAGGTGCGAGCGTAAAGTGGAGCTGATGTCCACTGTAGCCTCTAATATTTTTTGAGATAGTTGCACGTAGAGTTATTGTGAACAATCCGTGCGGCATTAGAAACTAACCGCTCTCTGCCTTTCAGGATATAAGGGTATTCCGCAATAAGGCTGTTTTGTCAGTGGTGGTTAAAAGTCCAGACACTCTTGTACAGCCAACCTAAAAACAAACACGACCACATTTGTCTGCGCAGATACTTTTACAGACTTTCTCTCCAACCCCACCCCCAACACACATTAATTTGCGAACACACACGGACCACTCACGTGAATTAACATCTACAGAGCAGCGACAAGCTATGGTTGACTTTGAGCAGAGATAAAATAGGCCCAACACTTGTTGAGTTTGATATGTTGGGAATATCGCAAGCAGGTGAGCGAAGTCGTCAGTGTTCATAGATGTATATTAAAACTAATGCTGCATTTTAATCGAATGCACAGGCAATGGTGAGAATGCGTTATGCCATAGCCTACAATTCGCCATATAGAAGTGTAACACTCTCACTGTGCCATATAGTAGCCCTATCACACCCTGGTCTTGATCCTAGCAGAAAGGTCAGTCTCATGGCTTCACTTTAAAGGCCCGATCCGTGATTCTGGGGAAAGGTTGTTGATATTTGAACTCAACGACCAATCAAATTACACCCTATACCTCCCGTTCTCCTGGAACATCGGGTACATTGGCTGGAATTGTTCATGGCTCGGTCGAGCCACTGTTTTTTTTTTTTCTCTTTTTCATTTACAGAGGCAGGACCGTGTACGAGTGCACGCAGATAATGGACAGCTGGAAGACCATGAGGAGCAGTTTGCTGAACTTGAAAGAAAGTGTATTGGTTTAGATTCACCGACCCTACCTTTAATTGTGCACTAAGTAAAACCACTTCACCGACGTTCAAGCCCTATCGAAGTGAATAGAAGCTTTTTTTCTCTAAAAAAGCGACCTCTCAAAGTTATTCATTTATAATGACACAAATGCATCGAGACGTCTTCAATCAGACAATGTTCCTCTACGGGTCCACTGTAGTGACCGTGCACGTAGTTGTATTATTCATAGTTGTCGCTTAAATCGTTTAAAGCCCTGTGTATTCGAAGAAGCTAGATAATTCTAGAATGCTAGTTTTTCAGTTGTTATTAGTGTTATCAAGGACTTTCTAAAAAAAAAAAAAAAAGACCACGACTTGTGTTATAGTTGTAGTATACCGATACTATATAGTGTGCCTGTAACTATAACGCTGTGACTTGTGTAAAGCTTTAATCCCAGACCACAGACGACAGAATACATATAATAGTCAGAACTATAGAACAGTCAGAACTACGGAACAGTCAAAGTGATAAACCTGCTAGAACAGAGGTTTTAAGACGTTTGCCTACAGTTTGCCTTTTTTCAATTTTACATTACAGTCGGAGGGATGCTAGGTTCTTCCCAAGTGAACAGGTATTCAGACGCAAATTCCGTAAGCTCTAGATATTTGCAGTGATATTTATTTTCATGTTTTATTAAACTTACACTGATACACAAATTGTCAAACTTTTAGGCATGTTGCCTATTCAAGAGCATTACTGTATTTTTTATTTTTATGGAAGATTGGGGCTATAGCTCACTGATATTGCCTTTCATTCTGTTTCTTGTCCTGATGTTATACCGTATTTTTATGAAGACATGATCAACAGAGGAAAAGGGCTACTAAACCAAGTTCTATGAACTGTCTGACTTTGTAGTGCCTGGGAAGTTGTTGAGTTAGCAAATTAAATAGCTGCTTACATACTTTTTAGAAGTGGAGAGTCAATAATACATGTACAAAACAATGAATTGCTTATCTTAACATAGTCCTTTGATATAAATCGATACAACAACAACACATAGGCTATTATTCTAATTTGTCATAAGCCAGTAAATTAATTTTCTTTCACAGAAAGCTTAAAATGGACGAAAAGTGACTACAATGATAGTTTATTCAATGGATTTATTTTTTATTTTGTATGTGTTTTACCACATCGGGCAATGCATCTCCTTACTACTTCTGTTTAAATAATTTAAAATCATAAACGATATAAAACTACACCCTTGAAGGGTGGGTTATAAATAAATGTCTAAATAAAAATATTTTCGTTTTTAAAAATAGGTTTAAATAATAATTTCTTAGTTTTAGTTTAGATTTAGCTTAGTTGTTTCCTTAGTTTTAGCTGTAAATAATAATATAGGGAAATTATTCTCAATTTATATTTCTTTTAGTCGTCAGTTCCATTTCCTGAAGTGTCAGCAGTTTTAGCCTTTACAAAATGTTTGCATTGAAAACACTGCGGTGGATTCATTTGCTTTAGCCTATCTGATTAATATTCAATTTTCATTTCATATTCAAATTAAATCCATTAGCCTAAACCTGAAATGAGGTGTTGAATGCAGTCATAAGGTGCATACATAGGGGAGACCAGGTACAGTTGTAACATTACGACAGTTGCACCTTGCTCCATTTCTCAAGTCGGTAACGCGATGAAACTCAGACAACATGCGTGATGGCATCAGCATGTAACGTTTAAAATGACATCGTATGTCTTAATCTCTGTCAAAAGTTATAAACACAAGTCGTTTTGGGGGCAATTTTGTAACTTTCAGGTTTTGCGCATGATTTTGACTGCACAATTAATGTGTATTCACATCAGTAACAGGTGGTTGCGATCAGTTATTTCCGAACTAGATGCTAGTATAATTATTAGCTGCATACAATGTCTTGTATTCCAGTTATCTTATCAAATATAAGGAGAGGTCTGGGGACAAATGGCACGCATTACAATCGCTTGCAACCGGCAAGCGTAGCTAGCAAGATAATCCTGTGGTTCCAAAACTTTCCATGTCAGTACCCCCCTTTGACAATACAAAAATGTTTACTTCCCCCCACCACCACGGTGCACACCAATGTTACCCGAAATGTAACTTTTAACATAAAGAAACAGATGCCCATCAGCTGTTGGATAGCTTTTTCTAAACATTATTTCTACATTTTTTTTTCTTTTTCAGTTAAACTTAAATATTTCAGTTAAACATTTATTTTTTATTTTATTTGATCAGAGCTTTTGTTTAAAACATTACAACATGTTTAACTTAGGACTGGGTGAGTGATTAGTCGATACAATTTTCATGTTAGGCGCATGTTTGTTGTAATAGGCTAGCTATCCCTTCTAGCATATAGGCTAAAGGGTAGGCCCTGGCCATATAATGTCAGTAAACCCAAAGTTATAGTATATAGTTATATATATTATATATTTAATATATATAATATAATATATATATATTTAACAAAGGATTAGTATATATGCTGTAAGAGCACTGACATACAACATTCAACCTGTAGGTTTGTCCGTTTTATTTTGTTTTCAACAACAACCTGCCTCCCTTTACTGTGACTTCTCACAATCAAAGTGTTGCAACTGTAACTGGTCTCCCCTATTTAAAGAATAATTTTTATATTTTACGGATTATTCTGTCGGAGTTGAACAGCTAATCTCCAGACGACATATAAAGTGCCAAAATACATAATTCAAGACAATCGCATGCCATGCTTAACAATTCACCAATCTGAAAAAGCTTATAAAAACATTTCTTAACGTCTTCTCTTCATCCACTGTTTTTTTTTTTTTTTTTTTTACCTAGGCTCTATGTCATGCATGCGTCTTTAAACTACTTGATCAAAGATGATCCTTGCTCGAGTCCAGATTGAAGTTAACAAGTCTGTTATGTGTTCTATCTTAGAGCGAATGAGTAGAAAAGGACAGATAGCACCGAGGCTTATAAATGTGTTTGGCTATCAATTTAAGGAGAAAATCAGGTAGCCTAATATTAACTCTTTTAAAGGGATGTACAGAGGTGCACGACTCATTCTTTGAAATAGCGAACTGTTTTCATTGGAACCCAGTAGCCTAGCCTACTGATAGGATAGTATTTTACACGAACTTCTGCTTCCTATTGGTGCGGGTTAACATTTTCGGTCGGGAATTTCTTTATCTGAGACTGAAATTTGAATCTAATACAAAACGGGCAAAAAACGTTGGCCGAGAGGGAGTTCAGCATGATATGACCATCTATTTACCACTAAGGGCATAACGTGGATGATCCTTTCTTTTTTATTTCTGTTATTGTTCAATTCTTGTTGTTTTTGCTGTTGTTATCATTATCCTGATGTTGCTACCGTGACAGATAGCGTTTTTTTAAAGACTGACATTAGCCACATTAGATAGGCCTATTTATCTTAGTGCGTGCTGTCATGATTGCTGTTGAAAGAGGTCAATGTGAGGGGAAAGAGTTATCTGTTTTACTTGCAAATTACAAACCTCCCTATATTACGTGAAAAGGGACGTGAGAAAGTAGCCTATACTTTTTGTTTGACGGGATGCCATTGTCACAGAATGTTACTGAAGGCACAGGGTAGCCTAGCCTATATCATTCACCGTCACTGGCTGATCGGACTTTCTGAAGCCGCAATTTAGGGCATAATTACTCTTGGGTATTCAAGCGGGTAGAATGACTCTTGAAGAAAACATTTAACCTCCTATTACTTTTCATCCTGATTGACAGGATATCCTATTGACAGAGACTGTTTAGGTCTAACTCGGAAACTCTTAAGACTAGACATAGGCCTACACCTCGTAGATAAACCATCTGCTTGTGAAAACTATACAACTCAGGCCTGATATGACCTTATATTATTGATTCACCGTCTGGACGTATACTTACATCTAAATGAATCATTTGTCCTAGGCTAAGCGCAAAGGCTAAAAAGACTTATAACGCACTCCACTCCTTCAATTTGTAGTAGGCTATAGTTCTGGTGAAATAAAACAGAAAAAAGTTGAAATGATACAATTAAATTGAAAGTGTTTTACTGTTCCAATGTTTAAGACAAGATATGCAACAGCTGATGGGCACCTGCCTTTTTTAACATTAAAAGTGAAATGCATGTAAAATATGTGAGTGTCTCGGTTTCTGCACCGTCGTGGTACAGTGGGCCGGAGGCAACCACCACACGTCACTTGATAGAACTGTATTGTTTGGTGTACGTAGGCAATGTAGCCTCACATCAACGGATTATGTGACCTACGAACTTTGTGTATGCTACTTCATCAGAACCTCCAGCCTCTGAATTTATTATGAGAGATGTACTGGTCGTGTAGTTTTTCTTCCACAACCATCAAAATGATCAATGTCTTGACTTGAAGATCAACGTTGCATGTTAAACATTTTGGTAACAAATACAGTATATCGAGATTCATTTCCTGGTTTATGCACGCCTTAGTGTTTCAATTACTTGCATGACCTTACATTACCTAATTACCTTCACTGAAACTATATGCTAACCCCCCCCCCCCCCCCCCCCCCCCCCCCCCCGCCTTCATGAAACATAGGCGACAGATTCATGTTGGTTTATGCTAGTATGATTACTGCATATTCTATTCAGACCACAAGCCTACGTAGGCGAAATAGTTGTTCAGTATGAGTAGGCCTCAGGTCTAATATTTTGCAGCATATTGTTATTTCTCAAAGAACAACAATGTGGCTAACTGACTAAAATTTTAATACCCGATTTTTTTTTTCTTCTTATCCTCACTTACATTTAACGAGGCACACTAGTTGAAATGTACCTCATGTGTGTCTCTGCAGATCTCGCGAGAGCGGTGGCGTGGCTGGCTGGCAGTAGGGTTGCAGTAGACAGAGGGAGAAGGCAGGCAGGCAGCATCATGGCGGACAGAGACAGTGGAAGTGAGCAGGGAGGAGCAGCCACGGGCCCGGGTGTCGGTTCCATGCACCCAGTGACAGGAGGGGCGGGCTCGGCTTCCGGGCTGCAGCATGAGACGCAAGAGCTCGCTTCGAAACGGGTTGACATCCAGAACAAACGTTTCTATCTGGACGTAAAACAGAATGCAAAGGGCCGCTTCTTGAAGATAGCTGAAGTCGGGGCTGGGGGAAACAAGAGCCGCCTCACTCTCTCTATGTCAGTTGCTGTCGAGTTCCGTGACTACCTGGGGGATTTCATCGAACATTATGCCCAATTGGGTCCTAGTAATCCCGATTTGGTGCAGGATGAACCGCGTCGCGCGTTGAAGAGCGAGTTCCTGGTGAGAGAAAATCGGAAATACTACATGGACCTGAAAGAGAATCAGAGAGGCCGGTTCCTAAGAATTCGACAAACGGTGAACCGGGGGCCCGGATTGGGATCCACGCAAGGCCAGACGATCGCTCTTCCTGCCCAGGGACTTATTGAGTTTCGTGACGCTTTGGCCAAACTCATTGATGACTATGGAGTTGAGGACGAACCCGCAGAGTTGCCAGAGGGTACATCTTTGACTGTGGACAACAAACGGTTCTTCTTCGACGTGGGCTCGAATAAGTATGGAGTGTTTATGAGGGTAAGCGAGGTGAAACCTACGTACCGCAACTCTATCACGGTGCCCTACAAAGTGTGGTCCAAATTCGGAAACACTTTTTGTAAATATGCCGAGGAGATGAAAAAGATTCAGGAGAAACAGCGAGAGAAGAGGGCAAGTGAGCTACAACAACAGCAAGAAGAAATGCATGCCGACGATGGAGACGAGGATTGATAAATAGAGAGAAAACATGCAAAATTAATCAAAATAACAAGAGAAATTATAATTAAAACTTTACTGTAAAAAGAAAGAAACCTAAAGATTTAACTGTAACTGTTTAACTCCAAGGGAGCACCACCCACACAAATCAAACCTCCACAAAGACTGACAGTTGCGACTATATGTCACCCATCGCTGGATGTTACCCACGTAATCCACCATTAATACAGTAAGCGGCTGCTAAACAAAGTAATAACATTATATATGAAGCGTGTTTCCTACTTGATTACAGATGATAAAGAACTTGAGTGTTTATTTCCCTTATTAACCAAGAACTTTTGTACACGTTCAAGGTGTTTGCAATGTTCAAATAGAATTGTTGCCGAGATACGAGAAACAAGACCTTTTCTTGGGAGCTAATGACTTCAGCACAAATCAGAAATGTTAGTTTTACTGTCTTTCTTCTCTTTTTGTTCCTTTTTTGAACCAAAACGTAAAACCAGTTTAAGAAGGTTGTCATGTCTACCACCACATATGTTTCACGTGAGGGCTAGGGGTGAAAATGTCATGCAAACATTCTGCCTGTCATAGGTACAACAGGCAATCCATGGATGGGATCAAGTGCTGTTTGCAATATACATTGCATCGATATCGTACACATATTGGACTGGTTGGTGGATCTGAAAATGAAGACCTTTATAAAAGGCATATTAATATTATTAATGTATTTTTTTATTGAATTTAGTCATGCAGATCATTATTCTATATCTTCGTGTCACGTTGTCATGCAATGTGTATGGAAAAGGTACCTGACTTTTATTAAGGAAGTACAGTGACATGCAGCAATGACATAAGTACTTAACATATTTGTAATATAGAATTTTCAACCCTACTTCTTTAAGGCCCCTAAAATGTACAGGATCTTACAAGTGCTAATGTAAAAAAAAAAAAAAAGGCAAAGTATGATTTTGTGAATCAGAAGTATTTCTGTGCTTATAGAAAAGAAGAAAAACAACCCGCGTTTTCAGTGGGAAGAATTTGACAAACAATCTGTAAAAGTATTTAAAATATCTTTATCTCTCTCTCTTTCTCTCTCTCTTTCTCTATATATATATATGTATATATATATAAATATATATGTATATACACATCTATATGTATACAGATCTGTATATAGATATGTAAGCATATGTGTGTGTGGCTGTGTGAGTTTGTGTGTGTGTCAGATTGCGTGACGTGTGTAACAATCCACCAATGAGAGTATGAGTGGTACGGAAGAATGCTGTTGCTGCATGTGAACCTGTACACAGCTGCATTGAGATGGACATCTCAATGACAGTCCTCAAGGACCCTGCAATGAGGTGGTTTTCAATTATAATTAGACTGTTAGACTGTCTTGTCCAGCTCACCAAATCTTTGACTACCATTGCGGATTTGACTTATTTGATTCTGACTGTGGGGGGCCATCGTACCTCAGATGGTATGTACCAAGGCAGTGACTGGACTCTTAATCTTTCAACGCTAGTACCGAGGTCAGTCTAGCAGCACGTTTATGATGAAAGGGGAACCCGGACTCGAGGAGGTCCTTGAGAACCTGTGTTGGGTGCCACTGGCATTGAAACTACTTGTTGAGGAGCATACTCTTCAGCATTTAAACAACCTGGTGCCTTACACGCTCAACATGCTTACACGCTGGCTGGTGCTTTGGATTGCAGTTTGGGTTCATGTCTTTGATTATTTCCTTAATCTTCTCAATATGTGATTTTTTTTTTCTGTTAAGTCTTTGTCCCTCCCCTTTCCTTCCCCTACCTTTTGTGTGACCACACACCTAGTGATACCCACTGGTTCCCCAGGAGAATATGGAAAATGGGTTGAACTCAAAACGATTTCCCCGTTGACCTATTTCCCTGACCTACCCAATCATCCAGGCATCGGCCTACATGTAAACATGAGAGGGGGGTGTTCACCTGGACAGTAGTGCACGAGAGCTAGCACTTCACTTGCTTAGCCTAGGCCAGTGACATAACCGCAAAAGGTGCTAGGCAGTGCCACTTTGAACTGGATTGGGATTTAAACACCTGCGCTTTCCCTGTGGAAGGTTTCTGTGATGCTATGGCTTGGACAGTAATGTGTCATTTTGTCAGAATTGTAAGACCTCTTTGAGAGGTATAGTCAGCATGTCTAATTTTCTTTTCTAACGTTGAAACATTATTCCACATTATTTGTCATTTTTGAACATTTTGGCTCACAAGTTTTTTTTTTCTTTCTTCTTCGTCTTTCTTTCCAGTGCTATATTTCATTACTGTGTGCAATATCGTATGTGCCAATTGTGGCAATATATGTATATCAATTAAATATAAGATTAATATT
Organism: Sprattus sprattus; assembly: GCF_963457725.1. Lineage (NCBI taxonomy): Eukaryota > Metazoa > Chordata > Actinopteri > Clupeiformes > Clupeidae > Sprattus > Sprattus sprattus. The sequence goes on along the minus strand of NC_137920.1, from coordinate 55,672,627 downwards.
TGAAAGCATGTGGCTGAATTCCACTTTTATTTCTCTCTTAAGGTTTTAAAAGCCTTTTCTGCACTTACTAAAGGTCTGTATCTGGAGGAGGAAAGTAGAAACAAGCCAGCTGCCCAGTCTAGACAAGGCTTAGACCACTCCATCATATTCACATTGCATCCATTGGCTACCCACCTGTTCACCTTCTTCTCCTCCCGAATCCTCTCTCCTCCACCCACAGTGGAGTTCTGGATGGAGGGAAGACGTAAGGTCATACGAGTGGATGTATATGTGGTGTTATTGTGTGGGGGTTCGGGTGGGAGCATTTAGCATGCAGTAATGTTCCCTGGTTGTACTAAAATTAAAAAATATATATATTGGAGAAGATTCCTATGAAAGTGTATGATGATCTTTATTCTGTCTTTAGTGGTTGATGGATGTCTAGCATTACTTTCCCAACTAGAGAAAGTATCTGACCAATATGGTATTTGGAAAATGATCTCAACAAGGAATGTCTTGTGCATTTTTTTTCTTTAACTTATATTCCTTATGTTTTCAAAGGATTATTGAATAACTCATTCAATGTTGATAAGTCAAATATAATTTATGTACATTTTACAAAATTTTAAAATAAAAGAAATGTTAATTTACCTACTTCTCACTAAAGGAATTGCATCTTTCCTGTTCATGACTTTGTGTGATGCCCTATGCCTTGTTTGTGGTGCAAGAGGACGTTACCATGGAAATCACTGTCTGTTTAACACTGTACTTGTCTTCCGTACCTCTGGGTTGTAGTTTAGAAAGATCTACACACATAAAAAGGGTTATATTAAATTGCCAGGGGTCTAAAATATACTATCTTTACCGGCATATTTTTAAGTTAGCTTTAAGAAGCGTTTGAAAAAGGTTAGTGATCTGATGTTAATGTTAGTGACACATTTAGCAAATGTTTTCTCTTAAATGCTTAAAATGCTTAATATTCAAGGTGAAATGTAATCAGCAGCATAGGAGTTTCTCTTAACAATGGTGTTCCCTCCTGAATGTATGCATTCTGGAGTAACGTTTGCCATTTTGCCAAATGCTAGGTCAGCTATGTTGCTAGTGTGACTTGCATGTCAGCTGAACATTTTATGGTATTTTTTTTAACATTTAGTAAATGCTTTTGTCAAAGTGACATACAGCACAGTGCAGATATACATTGTTCATCACTCCCCCCCCCCAGCAAACCCATGACTGGTATTGTCCTTGCCTTCGTCTAGCCATTGAGACATAGGTATTGATGGAAGACTTTGGATGGCCTGAGAGACGAATGTGGATTTTGTAATCGTAATTTGTTAGAGAAAATAATACAATTTGATCCATGTATTATGTAGCCAATACTTAATGTATTGATTGGCAAGACTTTACCTCTTCCTTGGATACACGTGTTTGTTGAAAAATGTGTACTTAAAAGTTTTACAGTGCATTTATTGTGTTTCATTAATTCACAGATGAACTTCTGTCATGAACATGGTGCAGTCTCTGTACAGTGTCCTATATTTGAAGAGTATTTGACCTGTAATCAATCTGTGACATTTGTCATCTGACATTTCACACTATTAGTCACAAACTGAACTGCACCACAAGTCTGCCTTAGCTTTTCAGTCTACAAAAACAGCTCAACACTTCTGCGTTCTTACCTGCAGTAGTTACAGTTCAAGAATGATTATGTTGAATGAACCGTCAAATCCTTGGTCATCTCTGCAAATAACCTATACATTATTACAAAATAATGTCAAAGTAAACAAGTTCTCTAAATAAGGCCTTATTTAGTAGAATGATTTTTGCATCATATAGCATCTTCCGCACATGCTCAGTAGTGAACATTGGTAATTCCCTTGGCAATGGCAATGGCAATGTGTACTTTAGGGTGTATAGCAGTGCTATTGACAGATATGACCTACTTATGCTCCAGGCAAACTAATGTGCCAGGTTTATCGCCAAATTGTATGTTTTTTTTTAGGCACCTGTTCTTTTGTATCAGTTAAGCAAACATGGCTCTCTTCCTGGTTCTTCAAAAGCTTTGCCTAGGTCTTCCATTTTTCCATTTACAATCTTATTATTCATTTACCCTCTTATTGGTACGCTGACACTGAGGGTGGTTTTTCATTTCAGAAGTTACCTCCATTTACAGATAATTCCTCTGGAACCTCTTGAGGCATTTCTTTTTTTTCATATTTGTTTGTTTTGATCGATTAGTAGTTGGCTCTAACACAGATTTAGTGTCCGAGTTGAACTGATGCTGCAAAGATTAAGCGGTGAGTTCTTCCAAATGTTGCCAGCTTTTGAAACATTGATGACCTTCTCCCAGTTTGTGTCTTCCTCTGGAACTCCCTGTTTGTCGATCAAGCCACGTACATTTGTCAATTTCTCTACTTCTTTTACGTGGAGTCTAAAGACCTAGATTTGAAGAAATCACACAGATTAGTTTACTTGGTCATTTCATAAATATATTTAACTCTGGTTGAAAGCTTGTGTTCTAGATTGCATGGCATATGGCAGTTAGGGCTCACACAATGTTTCAGGATGGCATGATGTCCCACAGGTGTCTTCCTCCCTGCCTGGTTAGTCAATCCTTTACCATGGAAGGGGATGATGTTTGTTGTAATGATATCTCTTCCATCCAGGTAGAGTGCTTCATGTCTTGATATGGAATCTGTGTGGCTGTAGAGTTGCAGTCGCTTATAAACCACAATGTTTAGATGTGTTATTTTCTTCTTGTAACCTTTTTTTTTACCTGTCATTTCCTCATCGTTTTTCTTTGTCACAGCACATTCATGCATATCTGTGGCATTTGTCACAAATATCATGAGTAGTTTGTTGACTGCAGCTGATTTCTTTGGTCAGAGTTAATAGTTAATAAATCAAACCCACTTAACCCACTAGGAAGATCATTCAATCATAATCTATGATTGTGTGCGAATGTGATTATAGCATAGTTACAGTATAACCAAGTTATTGCCAAGTGATAGTGAAAGAGTGATGGCTCAGAGAGACACTTTCTTCAGCTTCTATCTCTGGCCTAACGCTGGAATGTAGCTAGCAGGTTTATACCAGTTGTCCTGACCATGTATGTACATGTCAAAACGTTTGAATGGGCTATGCTCCCTTTGATGCATCTTTGCATTGGTTAATAAGGAAGTGAGGCTAGGCTACTAGCAGTGGTTTGCAGTGATAAAGTATACAACCGCAGTGCCATTATCACAAAAATGATGTCACCCATAAGGAGGCCTCTCCGCTGATCACAGTGTGAAATGGGATCTAGTCAGGCAATATCATTTGGCCAATGCCTTTACTCTCATGTTTAAATGTTCAATTACTTCAAATGGTCTCTGGCTATAAAAGTGTTGCCTAGCTTCAGGTTCCTTGCATTCTGATACAGAGCCAGTCTCTGTGGTTATTGTATCTAACCTGACACTCATAGAAGTCCCTTGTGTGCATGGTTAACATTATACAAACCTTAAACCATTGTTGGTCTGTATTTAGGGCTTTTGTGCAGCTGAAAACAAAGAGATACAGACATCTTCATTAAGAAGCAGCACCTGTGCCTTGTGACAGATTTTTGTTGGCATCAGTTTATTTAATGAGTTCTCATAGGTCAGTGTATTTCTGGTATGTATGTCAGTGATTGTTTATGTGTTCGTTATTGTATGCGTTTATTTACATTTCCAGGGCCAGAGAAATGTTACAAATGCAGTGTTAAGGCCGAAAACAGGATCTACAGAATATTTGAACTGGAGACACTTCATTTGGAAGCCCTACCTTAGTCTGGGCTAGTAGGCAAGATGAGAGAGCCTAGTACTAGCAGCTTGTTTTACATTTCCATCATACCCTTCAGAACTGAATCAGATTTGGAGGTCTGGAGGCTTCTTGTTTATGACAACAGAAGGACACTGAACGCTCAAGCTGTTATGCTTGCACTATTTTGTTACACGTAATCATGCACACGAGAATCACATTTTTGCTATTTAGATGTTTTTATGTGCACACAGGGAATTATCCCATTCTCAAATGAAATGTTCTCATGCAAAAGAGGCGGCAGGCAGAAATGACAAACATCACTATGAGGGCTATATACATTGCACCTTGAAAGTCTTTTTTTCAAGGTCTTTTTTTCTTAAAATGTGCTTATAAACATATCTTAATGTAGACATGCGTTCCCGAAGGTCTCTGTGGCTCAGTTAACAGCCTTTACAGCATTACAGAGATATTACTTTATGAAATTTCTATTGGAACCTCAGCCTTCAACTAACCTAGGTTCAGAAAAGTTCAAAATGGTGGATTGGGCCTCCAGGATGTCATTCAAGTCTGTAAGCATACTTCAATGGCTTGAGTAAAGCAGCGCCAACTAACAGGAGGGAGGAGTGCAGAGCTTTGTCTTCAAAGCCTCTACTGTACTGCAGCATATTTTAGTACTGCATGTTAGTTGTTTATTGTGTGGGTGTGCGAATACCTGGCCTGTATAGGTAGGGTGGTGGCCATTGTACAATCGTGAACAGTAGGCTACACATACAAACGACAGTCATGCTATTTAGTTCTAGTTGAAGGATTAATCAAAGCTTCCTACCTAGAGCTGGAAACTACCTCTCTGGCTGCAGATGGGTATTCTGTCTCTTTAAGGGCAGGGCCAACGTGTTGCGTCCACGGCTGGTGCCAAGCACTTCTCTGCACTCTTTGGTGTATCCTGACCCCTAGCGGACAAAGGGCAGAGGAGCACATGCGCAGCAATGAATTGAACCAGCATGTGGGTTCTAACTGAGCCAAAATGTATTAAAATGTATTAAGATTTTTTAAAATATTATATCTGTATAACATGGGAAGTCATCCTTATGGAGATTTCTGTGAGTGTGAACTGGTCATATACCCTTGCAGAATTTCCTGTGCATTAACTATAGTCTTATACTCTCATGGAGTTGTCTGTGAGTTAACTAGTCATTCCCTTTCCCAACCTTATTTTATGAAACGAACAAAGAGATATTTGTTCATCAAAAAGTCATATATAAATAATAAGGTGCATGTTCTTCCCAGTGCTTACATGGAACTTAAGAGGAACTGTGCGCAGTTGACTTCAGTTATTGAAAGATCTGACCGTAATTCCCCAGTTCACTCTCGTATACACCAAGACAATTCCACACAGTAAATTATGTTTTGTTTAAAACTACCCCCACTTAAATTGTCCCACATTGATTTATTTTGTGCCAATGGTAAGTGTTATTGCCATGAGTATGCAGAAATTACATTAAAATATAGCACCACCGCAGTTACAAGTGATATCAGTCCATTCATAGCCCTGTGTTGCAGATGAAGGTCATTTGATGTACTCTCAAATCTTCATGCTTTATCTCCGCCACCTCTTTATACCTGGTTCCTACCTGTTCTCCTCTCTTTCCTTTCTTCTTCCTGTTCCCTCACTTGTCCCTTTCTGCTCCCTCTACCTCGCTCCTTTGCCAGCCTTAGCAGATGGGTCACACCTCTCGGAGCCAGGCTCTGCTTATCCTATGAAACGTACAGCCCGCTATTCAGGCAAAAGGTTGTTGATATTTGAGCTCAATCGCATTACACCTCTCTCCTCCAAGTCCCTAAAGCAACTTGTTATTTGACCGGAATGGTGGATTGCTCAGTCCGAGCCACTTCGTCTGTTTCCCATGTACAGAATCAGGACTGTGTACGAACACCGGAGTTTTTATAGTTTGAGCATACAAACAGAACAGACAGCTTGAGGACCGTGAGGAGGAACTCGCTACATTCACTTAAAGTGTATTGGATTATAATTACAGACTGTACCTTTTAAAGGGAGCTTCTCCCTGCTGTCACCAGTGGTTTAGGCATCGCTTTCAGTTAAGCACCTTTAGATAATGCCCATTGTTAATGACAATTTACAAATAAACACTTTACAAATATGAAAGATGATTTTAGTCGACTTGGGTCATGCAGCCATGCTACATGCAAAGAGTGTTGGATAGAATGGAATGGAATGGAACATTTTTAATGTTCCTTAAATGTTGGCGGCTACCTGAAGAAAAGGAAATCAACAAAAACAAATCTGTGTCCATTTTCCATTTGTGTTATTGACCGTGAATTTCCCTACAGTGGCTCTGTCTTTTTAATAGTTACACAAACTAACAGTTGTTATACCGTAAAAGATATTTTAATTAAAGCAGTGTGCTTTACACTGACAATCATGATCACGATTGTGTGCTGGTTGTATTACAAACTGTCTAACAGTGTAAAACTCTGGAGGCTTTTGTTCGAAGACCATGTTTGCCAGTTTGACCAGAGGGTGGTGCTGTTGTTTTAAAAATGCGTACGATGACTTGTGTCTCACCAGAAGCTTTTTTCTGTGTGCTGCGTCGGACTTCTCTGCATTTAAATGATCATGTCTATTGACGAAGCTTAACACGGACTCAGAGAGTCTCACGGTCTCTGTGAGAGCATTTCCATCGATGTCCCATGCAAGGTCCTCAGAGATGTGTTGATTCAAGCAGGTTAGGCACAAACCGTTCCACTACCGAAGCCAACTTAAAAAAAAATGTTGCACAAGAAAATATCAACCCTACTTGAGAGATAAATGTTTAATCCGTTGGCAGATCAGGCCCTATTTATGAAAACAGCCATCCTAGTTGAAAGAGAATAGTTAGTTTACACATGTTGATCTTAACAAGACTAATATTTGAAATGTTGCAGGTGTTTGTGTCACTGATATAATTGCACTCCATGGAATAAGACTTTATTTGACCTCAAAGTGAATGCTTTAGAGCAACGAGTGGACGTAAAACACTTGCAGAACCTGACATACTGGCCATGTGGGAAGAAAGACTGAGATCAGAGATACCCAGCATACTCATCTCTGTACGATCAGTTGAAGCTGATTCCAAAAAGGCTCAATCATAAAGGTTTTGTGGCAGGATGTAAGTAGATGTCTCTGAGGTAAATACCTACCATATTCTACCACATCCTGATATAATTCCAGTAGATGGCGCTTTTGTTCTTATGGGGGAAGCGATTTATGTCCACGTTCTGTTAACATTTGAAACGGTCCAACAAGATAAGTTGGAGGCTTTTACAATGTTTTGTAGATTTTAAATATAATTTGCATATACAAGTTTTGACAATTATTTAGAATGAACATAGAATTAACAACGTTTATTGTTTTGGACTTTTGCTTTAAAACAGTTTTGACAATCGAAGTAATCTTTTATACGAAAAAATCGTATGCCTTATGATAGGTTAGTTAACATTTTCTTTGGGATGCTGAAACAGCAAACATATA
>NC_137920.1:55625339-55657839 GCF_963457725.1 Sprattus sprattus | reverse complement strand
TGTGGTAACCATGGTAACACACTGTGCCGTGAGCGCTGGCTGAGTGTAGGTAGACTGGCCATTATGACCACACCATCCCTCCCCACTCTCTATACCAGCCCCACTGCAAATAATGACACTGTTAGTGGACCACTGCTGGAGTCTGAGATTTTATTTGTATATCCTGTTACAGACAAATCTGTGTTTAGACAACATTTATTCTGACTGTTTTGCATGGTTGTCCACATTAGGAAAATAATAAATGCAACATGATCTGTCTACTGAAGTTTTTTTATCTTCTCCTAAAGGACAACACCGAGGATGTGAGGACATCACCCCCTCTGCAGGTATGGATGGGTACTGCAGACAATGTGATGCTATTTTTCTCACAGAGGATCTTTCAGACAGTGTGTCAATACAATTCTTTCCAATCCCTCAGGTTGCAACCAGTGAGCTGAAGCCATCCATAGACAGTGTAAGTACTGTGGTATTGACTTTTGCTTTCAGTTCAGCAGTTTGGGCAGTCAGGTTTTATTTGTGCCATTAAATTCACTCTATATTATGGAATTAAAAATGTTGGTACAAATACTAATTATTATAAAGGTAATAATATCAGTAGTAGTAGTAATAGAGAATGCTATTTGCCCTTATGCTGTTCATATCTACGATACTGTATTCTTTTTTGAAATAATTTATAAAAGTGTGACATTAACAAATGGGGTGTAATGGTTGACCCTCAGTTGGTTTATCAATAAAAGAATATGTACATTTGGAGAACATTGCATAAGCTGAAGATAGAGGACCCTCATGCAAAGGACTGGGAGTTTAACACTGGGCAGATGTCTTCTGGGTAAAACCTAGGTTTGACTTTAGGCCAGAAAGCCCCCCCCACTGTCTCCTCCCTTCACTGTCTCAGTACAGAAGTGAGTGATTATAAAGTCCCAGTGGGTGAGTGCAGGTCCTCAGCTGTCTCCTAAAGCCCTGTGAGAAATGGACTGAAGTATGAGCACCTCCCTCCTCAGGGGAGCCTTCTAGCGTTGCAGGCGGTTTGGGAGAATGTCTGGGACTTTCCATCCTCCCTTCTCGGCACTCTCTCTCTCTCTTTCTCCCTCTCTCTTTCTCCTTCTCTCTCTCTCTCTCTCTCTCTCTCTTTCTCCCTCTCTCTCCTTCTCTCTCTCTGTCTCTTTCTCCCTCTCTCTCCCTCTCCTCTCTCTCTCTCTCTCTCTCTCTTGAGAGGGTGTGGAGGTTAGACCAGCTGTCCTCTGGCACTCAGCCTCCCTGCAGATCACTTACTGTCAGCTGCCCATGCCTGTGGCTTTCGCCCTCCCTGAGCACCCCACCCACCCCACCCACCCCACCGGCCTCAACTGGCACGCACACTCTCTGCATGGGGGGGGGGGGGGGGGGGGATGGGGTATGTGTCCGGTTTATCTCTGATAAAAGATCACTTCTGGGGTGCGTGTGTGTATGTGTGTGTGTGTGTGTGTGTGTGTGTGTATGTGTGTGAGTGTATGTGTGTGTGTCTGTGTGTGTCTGTGTGTGTGTGTCTGTGTGTGTGTGTCTGTGTGTGTGTGTGTGTGTGTGTGTGTGTGTGTGTGTGTGTGTGTCTGTGTGTGTGTGTGTGTGTGTGTGTGTGTGTGTCTTGGTGGGTTGGAGGAAGGGCACCTTTGGCAGAACCGGCATGCCATGCCGCCACCCACACTCACGGGCACGCCTAAGCACTCATCCTTCTCTCGCACTTCCAGAAACAGCAAGGACAGAGCAGAGACAGAAAGAGAGCACACTGAGTTCATGTGCTTAATGTGTGTGTCTGTCTTTGTGTCTGTAAGCGTGTACGTCTGCTTGTGTGTGATCGGACAATAGGAGAATCAGGAATCAGTTTGTGTGTGTGTGTGTTTGTGTGTGTATGCATTCCCACATCTGTGTGTGATTTGAATGCTTGTGTTTATCCACCCAGTATGTGCATGTGCCAATGATGTGGTCAGTTTGGGTGTGTGAGCCCATGATGAAAGCTGACCTGCACAGGCGGGAGATATGGGGACCTGAGCATGGGGACGTGTGTGTGTGTGTGTGTGTGTGTGTGTGTGTGTGTGTGTGTGTGTGTGTGTGTGTGTGTGTGTGTGTGTGTGTGTGTGTGTGTGTGTGTGTGTGTGTGTGTGTGTGTGTGTGTGTGTGTGTGTGTGTGTGTGTGTGTGTGTGTGTGTGCGTGTGTGTGGGGAGAAGTTCTGAGGTATAAGGTCTGGTCTGGGACTCCGGTCTCTGGGTCGCTCCAGAGCAGATGGCTGATAAACTTGATGGGGGAATTAAAGTGGCAGAGAAGGCCGGCTCATCAGATGGATGGGATTGGGGGATTTTCTCCTGGGCTGGGGAGTTTTACTTCCCCACTGTACCACCCACCCACCACACCACACAGACATACACCCACACCCACACCCACACACACACACACACACACACGCACACGCACACGCACACGCACACGCACACGCACACTAACACACGCACACGCACACGCACACGCACACGCACACGCACACGCACACGCAGTGTAACTTTCGAGGCAAAAATAAACATTCAATTTCTTTTTTACACGTAGTAAGTTTCAATAACTCCATACCATTACATATCGACATTCAAGGAGCAAAGATGAGACGTCGTTGTGTGGTGAGAACTGATAGAAAATCGTAAACAACAACAATCTTTATTTATTGGTGCCACCAATAAATAAAGCAGGATTCCCGTCGGCAATTCTCTGAGTTACTATTTCTCCTCTCACTATGGGGCAAATAGCGTTAACGGGGGGGGGGGCTGTCCCCATTGCACAAGTTCTGTTAGTGGGGCACGCACATCTGAAGTGGTTGATTGCCAAAGCTGCAGATTATGTGGGTTGGGCCCTTAAGTCCAGACCCCCAACTGAGAGAGCAGGAGTAGCAGGCCCTCTCTGGTGCCCCCCGTTTGGGGCTGCTTAAGAGTCATCTATCTCTAACAAGCGCACAAACTCAAGTCTCAAATCTCAAGTGTATGAATTATTTCTGAAGGAATCAATAATATTTCTGCTTATTTATTCACATGTATGTGTTTGTTTACTGGTTTGTTGTTTTGTTTGTGTGCTATCTTTTTGATTTGCTATTTTGGGTAGTTATCCGCTCGTTCATGATTCAGTGAGTTTATGTTCGCTTTGCAGGCCCCTCCTCAGCCACAGGAGTCACAGGAGGACACAGATTCTGGCCACACCAGGGATGATGCCCCAGCCTCCCCGCCCCCCGTTTACCGGCCGCACCTGCGACCTGTGTCCATGGTAACGGCCCCAGCGTACCTCAGCGCCGCCTCCTTGTTGAGGGCTCCGGACAGGAGCGGCAGCAGCAGTGCCCTACTGGGTGGCAGCAGCGGCAGTGCCCCCCTGGGTGGCAGCAGCAGTGCCGTCCTGAGTGGCAGCAGCAGTGCCAACCTGGGTGGCAGCAGTAGCAGCAGTGCCCACCTGGGTGGCAGCAGCGGCAGTGCCCTCCTGGGCGGCAGTAGCAGCAGCAGTGCACTCCTGGGCGGCAGTAGCAGTGCCCTCCTGGGCGGCAGTAGCAGCAGCAGTGCCTTCCTGAGTGGCATCAGCAGCAGGGTGCCCCCAGCACAGCCTCAGGAGCCCAACAGCAGAGGTGAGGGAGAGGAGCCCCAAAACATCCTTGGGCTCTGCCCAGCACACAGCACTGCAAACATGTACACATATACACACATACACCTACACACACACTCACAAACACACCCACATACACCTACGCACTCCTACACACACAAACATACACACACACACTTACACACACCTAACACACACACACACGTACACATAGGCACACCTACTCCGACACACATACACACGCACACATCTACACAAACCTACACACACACACACAAACATCTAAACACACTTACACACACCTACACGCAAACACATGCACATACACACACTTATGAGTACATCATAAACTAACTTCACAGTTCTCCACAATGTATCAGCTTTGTCCTGTTTTCCTGCATCATGTGAAGACTATGGGCTCTAATTTAATAGACGCACAACACAGGCTCTTACGCCCAACAAAGAAGGGCATCACGTTAAGCTATTTAGATAACTAGCGCACATTCATTTGGTCATTTTACAACATGCACACAGTGTTGAGTGCCTTTGAGGGTGATCTAATGCCTCATTAGGGTGTGTCTGATCCAAAAGGTGACTGTTTCATGTCAAATGCTTTGTGGAAGGCACCCTCCCATTTCCTGGTTTTCAACATCTGAAAGACACTTCTAATCTGCACACAGTTTGACAGCATAACACTGGCCTCTCAGTTAGCCTGCAAAATGGAACAATCATTCAACTCAACAGAATATGTTACCAAATGCCGTGAAATATTACCTTCATTTTCACTGTTCATAAAATATATTTAGTTGCTACTGAAACAGACTACTGACACTGACATATGACCGCTGCACTGCAAGTCTATCCAAATTCAGTAATGTTACTGGAATTATAGGAGCACGAACCACATAAAGCTGTTTTTTTTATGTAGAATGCTACTATAGTCATTGTAATAATGATAATGTCATGCCTGGATTGCCTTCATCATATATGTAGCCTATAGTATAGTAATAATATTTACTATGTCTACATGATGTAGAAAGCCAGAAACATGGTCATACAACATAGCCTTGGTCAGATGTTCAGTCTATATTTCCTGTATTTCGTCTCACAGCCTAATATATCTTAATACACATCTGTATAAAACATTCTGTTTATTAAATTTAGAATTTGTAAGACTAAGAGAAAGATGAGCTGAGGTAGACGATACATTTCCTTCCCTGTCGTTCACTTTTTACGTCACACACGGCTCCTTGAACTTTGAAGCGCCAAAAGGGAATTAATTAAGGTCGACTCTGAAACAACTCAGTTCAAAGTTTCCTGATGTTATTTGAATCTCTGCTTGGCTTCTTGGGATTTATTTTGCTCTGAATTTGATCTGGGTGTCTAGGACTTCTGTTTCCTGAAAATAAATTACTTGTCGCAGGTCACTCCATTTAAAGAATTGTTGTGGTGGGATCAATCCTTTACTTGAAATGTTGCAATTAATTGGGTATTTTATTATTCTTGGGAGAAAACTCTGAATATGGTTGGCTTATTGATTGATATGCACAGACAGCATGTCTTCTCTCTCCACAGAGAAAACGGGACTTAAGGAAATTAGGCTATGTGTCACTAACCTATTCACTTACCATGCTGCTATATTCTACATTAATAAGTTACCAGACAAAGCTTATGTAGCTTGCTTGTATATTCTATATTATTTAATGTGAAATATGATGATGGCCATGGCAGATATTACACTATGGATACTTGAACTGTTCTGTGCTGTTTTCAGTTTATCACAGCATATTGAATCACTTTACAGTGACAGTTGTAATATTTTTGTAGGATACACTGATTTGCTGAACTTGAATTAAACAAGTGTGCTTGTCATCACAGCATGTTAGAATTACCCGTGTTATGCCTTAGAAGACGCTGATACAACGACACACCCAGAAATGAATAAGCTGCTTTACCTGTCCCACAAAGGTTTTGCTCTATGCTAGCCGTCCTATGTGTGTATACACGCAAACAGCACTCCTGCTCGGCCTCTCCCTTTGATGTGGTGCTATTTTAGCAATATTATGACATCGCAACGCATAGCAAAGAGCTCACAGCCTTTCAGTGTGTAGTGATTTGACTCAGATAAATAAATCTGGGATATTGTTGGATTCCACAACACTGCAATTTCAAGTGTATTGGCAACATAAGGATGTGTATTGTACTTTGAGAGAGAGACAAAGAGAGATAAAGAGTTGGAGAGGGTGAAGGAAGAGTGAAAATGACAATCAGTATGTCAGTATAAATTTCCTCTTTTATTACAAGGGTCTTTGCAGTTCCACCTGAACCGCTGCTGTAGTGATTTATGCTCTGCAATGTCAGGACACAGAGTGCAGACCTCAATCTCGTGCCATTTTCCCTGGGTCTGTTCTTTCACTGTTTCCTGTCAGTTTAAACTATCAACTGTGTATACAGTCTCTGTATACAGTCATTGGTTTACACAAACCAGCAACACTGAACAGCACCATCTAGTGTACTTAGTTGAGCATTACAAGCAACGAGAGAGCAACCCAGACACACTATCCTCCTGCTGGACAAAAGCAAGAACTACAGTCAGAGGATTTTCTTTAATACCTGTTTCAGGTACAAAATAGTAAGAATATAACTCAAGACCTCATTATTCTCTTTCATTATAGTAATATGTCTCACAGCTTGACATGGAATCTCATTAATTTACTTGGTGGTGAAGGTAAGGGCATTCTATGAAAAGAAAACTCCATTTACATGTAATGCACTTACAGTTTAAGTGTTGACACCTATAAATATAGTAAACTCTGGAATGTTTGAGGGAATGGTCTGGAAAAGAGTGGAATTTCCCCTCATCAGTAGGCTGCTAGTCATATTGATTGTGGATGACGTGGGAAAATGGGTGTGGATGCATGAATCAGTGTGAGTGTGTGTGTGTGTGTGTGTGTGTGTGTGTGTGTGTGTGTGTGTGTGTGTGTGTGTGTGTGTGTGTGTGTGTGTGTGTGTGTGTGTGTGTGTGTGTGTGTGTGTGTGTGTGTGTGTGTGTGTGTGTGTGTGTGTGTGTGTGTGTGTGTGTTTGTGTGTGAGATTTGAAGAATAATTTGTACGAATTTAGATTTGAACTTCGTGCAGTTGGTAATGTGTGGATTAGTAGACATGTGCATCTTGGTAAGCTAATATGCGTTTAAATATTGTGGGTGAGGAGGATTTACGTGTGTGTGTGTGTGTGTCTGTGTATAGGCATGAGTGAGGGCATCAGCCAGCCGTAGCTCCTGGGTTTTTGTGTACGTATGTTTGTATGTTTGTGTGATCTCACATGGGTGCAGAAATATTGAGAGGAGTGAGCAAGAAAGAGTTTGAAAGAGAGCGTGAGCAAAGGAGGGAGTAGTGTGTCAGTGTGTATTTGTTGTGTGTGTGTGTGTGTGTGTGTGTGTGGGTGTGTGTGTGTGCGTGTGGGTGTGTGTGCGTGTGTGTGTGCGCGTGTGTGTGTCTCCTCTCTTCACCTTCAGAGGGAAGGACACACATTCCAGCGCTGCTTCCCGACTCTGGCCCTGGGCGACGCTCGGCCGGAGCTGATAAGTGACAGGGCCCCTAGCTTCCACACGCGTGCGCACGCACACGCACACACACACACACACACACACACACACACACACACACACACACACACACACACACACACACACACACACACACACACACACACACACACACACACACACACGCACCCACACACACACCCACACATACACACACCCTCCCTACCTCCCTCCCCCCCTCCTCCTCCTCCTCCCCTCATGCTTGCAGCCCTGACCCCCCCGCGGCCTGGCTCAGCGCACAGACGTGCCACTCCGGAATTCTGCCCTCTGCCCCACTTCTGCTCCCCCCACCACCCCCCCCCCCGCCTCCTCCAGCCCCCCCACAGGGGAGGGGGTATTTAAAGAGATAGTGCAGAATTTGGTGATGCTGGCCGCTGCGGCACCGCCTTGCTTTTCTCTTTGTTAGCCAGCCGCCTCCTCTCTGGACTGAGGTGAGGAGTGACAGTTCTGATAATGCCTTTCCCGCCCAGCTCTGCACACACATCTTTTAGCTCTTTATTTCAGTCCACTATTCAAAATAAACACAGGGAAGGATGCACATTTAGCAGACGAATGAATCGCTCAGACACGATTCAAACATGTGACTCAGTCAGCAGCACAACAAATCTTACAGGAGAACACAGCACCTTCTCCTCCAAATGTGTGACAAACATGCGACTTCCAATTATGGATGAGGTGGAACAGTACTTTGCTAATTGTTTTGCTTTCAGTTTTGAGAATCCAACCATCCTGACACCCCTATAGACCACTGTCAAATGTGAATACAAGTCATTGACACTTTTAACCTGAACCAGAGATTCGCTGGCTGTACAAGAAACTGATATTTCACAAGCTTTGTTAAATAGGCAAAACGTCAAAACAAGCAGCCTACTTCCAGCATGAATACATTCCTATTGCTCTGATCAGTAATATCACCATGTCAGGTGTGATGGTGTTTGGATCAGGAAACATGTCTTCAAATAGAAAACATCTGTGGTTTATCAAAACAATTAGTGCTAACTGATACTGTTGGTGGAAAGAGAGATGGTACGTTTTTAGATATAATGTCCACAATTCTGCCATGTCTAGAGGTATACAGGTCTTTGTAGAAAATACAGCCATTCAGTGTATGGGACATGGATTCTGTGACCTAATCTTATCCCTATTAAACAGAATGAGCAGGCTAGCTCTGCTTGTAGTCTAAGTGATCCACTGGGGAGATGCAGGCTAGCTCTGCTTGTAGTCTAAGTGATCCGCTGGGGAGATGCAGGCTAGCTCTGCTTGTAGTCTAAGTGATCCGCTGGGGAGATGCAGGCTAGCTCTGCTTGTAGTCTAAGTGATCCGCTGGGGAGATGCAGGCTAGCTCTGCTTGTAGTCTAAGTGATCCGCTGGGGAGATGCAGGCTAGCTCTGCTTTTAGTCTAAGTGATCCGCTGGGGAGACGCAGGCTAGCTCTGCTTGTAGTCTAAGTGATCCGCTGGGGAGATGCAGGCTAGCTCTGCTTGTAGTTTAAGTCATCCGCTGAGGAGACGCAGGCTAGCTCTGCTTGTACAAAAGATAGAAAGATAGTTGAGATCAGGCCAGTCCGATCAGACCCCAAAGTGGACAGCGCTGGTATCCAGCTTGCCATTTAGCTTCCTTCGAAACACAAAAAGCTGGGTTCTGATTCTCCAGTGAGAGGAACTTTGCTCTTTTTTGCGTCAAGAGGAAACGATGCTCCGGTCATTTCCCTGATGGTGTTATCGTTGCTATTAGGCAAGTTCAGTAGACCAGCCAAAGATGTTCCCTTTTACTTTCATAACCAGGGGCAGAGAAAAGGTGTTGATTCTTTGCAGCCTTGTAGTGTGTTCAGAGATGAATTCATTCTATTGTTCCTACTTCTCCTTTCATAGAGAACAGCACATTTGGACCCCTTCACCTGTAGACCAAACCTCTCAAGGAAGGCATCAGTCCTGTTTAGCATATCTTTTATGATGTTCTCTTGGCGTGAAGACATTAGCACATTGTCAGCGTGTGCCTGCACAGGGTTTGGGGAGGTGGTCACAGGAGGGGTGCTTTGGCTCATTCAGTCCAGCCTGTGGTTGTTCACAGCGCTCCATGGGCAGCCAGTTTGAAAGTGTGGGTGCAAGGGTATTGGTTCTGTGAGCTGAACTCCACAAATGACATGAAAAAAGGAGCCCTTGAACACATCTTGAACAATATCGATGCAAACCTGGGGTTTTCTTTCAGAGCTTCATGACAATCGTGATGTTATGTGGAAAAGGTCCAAATGTCACAAAAAGTCTAGAAAGACTGATAAGAATAATGCAGTCGTTGGTCCACGGTTCTTAAGCAGAATACATGCTCATTCATTCCCTGTCTATCTATATAGGCCTTTTGTTTGGTGGACAAGATATTAGCGTCCACCAGCCAGTGGAGGATACAGGAAAGAATGCATTTCATGAACACTTTGCAAATGTTTGGGAACAGAGATATATCTTCCTTGTATTTGGGTTGTTGGTATGTTGTCTTTCTTAGGGATTTTTTTAATTAACGCCATGATTCGAGAACTCGTCTATTAATAAAACAAGTGTAAAAGATTGGCAGTAATGTTTCCAGCAGTAATGTTTCACGCTGTCACTACTGCTAACTTTTTTATTAGGTAGACTCATACACACAGAAACACACACACGTTTGCATACACACACAGACACAGACAAACACACAAACACACACACACACAAACACGCAGTCAAACAGACATGCTGGGAAACACGATAATGACGACAGGCTGGGGGCTGGCTTGGCTGTGATCAGGTGTTTGTGAGCTTTGTCACCAATAATTGCATGGTTAACCAACAAGTTCTTGTGTGTGTGTGTTTGTGTGTGTGTGTGTGTGTGTGTTTGTGTGGGCATGTGTGTGTGCGCATGTGTGTCCATGTGTGCAAGCCTGTTTTTCTCTCGCTCTGGATCATTAGTGTTGAGTGAGCTGAGCTGGGCTGAGCGTGAGAGGGGTGCAGAGGCTGTGTTTCCAGGGGCGATGCGGGATGTGTAGCGTCAGGTTTGTGCATCTGCAGAAGGATCAGGGATACCTGCAGCACTGAGGCCAAAGTTCTGATGTTATGGGAACGTACTTCTCCCACGGGTCTGTTTTCACTTGGCTACCACAGTGATTTTGTAATACCCCAAGCAGCACCCAAGCTTGTGAACACGCTCGTCGCTCGCCTTTGACCACACTTGCATATGACCGCACACAGACACAACAAGAAACACAATAACAACAACAACAATAACAGCAATGACTCTGGATGATTAAATAATTCAGCTTGGCTTTGATGGGGGCTCCGAGTTAAAAGCACAAAGGATCAAACAGCCTCAGACCATGGGCATTTATGTCTGTGTGTGTGACTGTGTGTGTGACTGGTGTTTTTATGAGTGTGTCCCTGTGTGTGTGTGTGTGTGTGTGTGTGTGTGTGTGTGTGGATGTGTGTCTGCCTCAGTCGCTGGAGCCTATCCAGGGTTTCCGTGGCGACCACACAACACAGTGAGACAATCAGAGGCTGGCCCACGCAGCGCGGCGAGAGGACATTAACACAGGAACCACAGGTCAGGGGCCACAGGAAGGGAGCGAGGGAGGGAGGGAGGGAAGGAGAGAGAGGGGAGAGAGAGAGAGAGAGAGGAGAAGGAAAGAGAGGGAGGGAGGGGGGAAGGGGAAGGAGGAAGGAAGGAAGGGGACTCAGAGAGGGAAAGGGCTGAGTGAGTGATTGAGTGATTGAAGGCAGAGGAAGATAGAGAGAGAGTCGGAGAAAGAGAGAGAGCAGAGAAATCAGCAGCAGAATCAGACGCTCTTGTTGAAGGGCGCTGGAGCGTCAGTGTGAGTTAGCGCTGTAAAAAGGCTCTGGGCTCACACAGCAGCAGCAGCAGCAGCAGACATGCTGGGGAACTTGTCTGGGGGGGCTGCATACATACCATGAGAAGAGTGTGTGTATATATATATATATATATACAGTATATATACGTGTGTGTGTGTATATATATGAGTGTGTGTGTGTGTGTGTGTGTGTGTGTGTGTGTGCGTGTGTGTGTTAGTAAGTTAGTAGTTAGTATATTTGTGAGAACAAGAGTGTGTGAGGGTGTATTTGAGTGAGGATGTTTCCGATTTTGAGGGTGTGTGTATGTATGTTGGTGTATGTGTATGTATGTTGGTGTGTGTGTGTGTGTGTGTGTGTGTATGTTGGTATGTGTGTGTGTGTGTGTGTGTGTGTGTGTGTGTGTGTGTGTGTGTGTGTGTGTGTGTGTGTGAAAGAGAGAGAGGGAGCACTCACACATCTGTGTCCCCGGGGGACGGGGCTATAAATACGCGTCTCCTCAAGCCTTCTGGTGTCTGAGCAGCGTCTGTCTGCTCTCCACCGCCTTCCCTGCGGCCCTGCTCTCCTCTCCTCTCCTTCTTCTTCATCCCTCGTTCCCTCAATTACACCCCCCCCCCCCCCCCCCCCAAAACACACACAAATACGGACACGCACACACATGCACGCACACATGCACACACACACACACACACACACACACACACACACACACACACACACACACACACACACACACCAACTACACCCAGCTGCGTCCCTGTTCCACTTCCTTTAACGCCGACCTCCGGTTTGGCAGTCTACAGCCCAGGAAGAAAGAGAGGGAGCGAGAGAAAGAGAGGGTAGAGCAGAGGAGTGTAAGGACATAGTGAAATAGACACAACTATCCAGCAGAGGGATTGTGGGAAAGACTTATATTGTTTTCATCTTGGGTAGCGAACACCATCAGACTGTAATCTATATTGGCCCCTGTCTTATTGTCAATACAGCCACAATTTGTATCTGTGTATTGATTAGCATGTCTGTCAAATAACCAATCAATCAGTCAGTCAGTCAATCAGTCAATCAATCAATCAGTCAATCAATCAATAAGTCTGTCCATCAGTCCATCAGTCCTTCATTCCATCAGTCCGTCAGTCTATCTGTCTATTCATCTATCTATCTATCTCTATGTATTTGTTTTGCTTTGACAACTTAAATGCATTTTTCTCACATCAGTAAAGTATGTCTTGCATTCCCTTAAACTGAGTCTCTACCTTTCGCTGTCTCTCAGGTAAAGAGTTCCGGGTGGTGGCAGCATCTAAGCGTGGTGTGTCTGTAGACGAGGTGGGTGCAGCATCAGCACCAGCAGCCGCAGCAGCGCCAGCGCCAGCAGGGGCAGAAGCATGTGTGGGGCGTGGCCGTGTGGCCCAGCTCATGAAGACCTTCAGCGTGTGCGGGGAGACCCCCACAATCACCCCCGCCGGCTCTCAAACAGCCCAAGCAGGGCGCTCCACCAAGCCCCCAATCCCTACCAAGCCCGGCCACTTACGCCTCCAGCAGTCTGCCTCACTCAGGTAGTCAGCCCAGAGATGGAGCACCGGCTCCAGCCCCATCCAGGGCCAGACCCCTCCAGGACCAGGCAGGCTGAGTGGGCCTGCAGATGGGATGCTGGGGGTGGTCAGGGGCCTCGTTCTCTCAGGAATCTCTCCAGCCCTCAGACTCTCTGACTATTTCTCTTGAAGCTGGCAAATGCAACTCCATTCAGCTTGTATATGTTGTTATTATTGTTTTTATTATTACAATTGTTATTATCGTTTTTTTTTTTTACATTTTGGTTTGACTATTCTGGACATTCTGTCAGCAGAAATGACGTGCCAAAGAAGTGGGGGTTGCCCATGATTTTTTTTTCATGAGGAATATTTTCTGACCATCTCATGTCATAAAACTGCATCAGTGTAATCAGTTTGACAATCGCTTCTAATCTGTACTCTCATCTGTATGCTATTTCTGCCACTGGTGTGGATAGTTGAGGGGAATCGATACCCCTGCCCTCTCGGCTCCTCGAAGAACAAAGACTGGAGCAGAGGTGGAGCATATCAGGTGCCAGGGTTCCAGAAAAAGCAGCTCTCTGGTGAGAGGGGAGTCCAAAAAAAGCTCCTGTCTCACGTTAAAGAACTAAAAAGTACCGTCAGTGTGTTTTGTGTGGCCATCCAAAAAAAAGTAGATCACAAGGTCATTTGAAGACGAAATATTTTTTAGAAGCCATACAATGTTGTTAAGCAGACATTGCAAAGGAGGAAGGTACCAGAACCTTTACAGATTGTGTTTGAAGGGAACTAGTGGATGTGCCAGGCCTGGAAAGACTGGTTCCTCCACCTGTGACTTCACCTGTCTGAAGGCATGGCTCTCATGTCCAGAAGTGCATTGCAAGTGTCTGAAAGCTTTGATATTTAACTTTTATTGTTTACTCTTGTTTTTTCAGTGAAATGCCCCAGTGGCACTTCTTCCATTTTAACTTCTACATTATCCTCCATCATAGTAATTGCCAACTCAGAGGGGAACTCAAAAAACATCACCATGTTCAGTATTGTTTGTGTTTGTATAACTGCACTGTTGGTGTCCTTTTTCATGAAAATATATCTGACTTAAGCACATCTGACTTAAAGAGACTTTCAGACTGTTTATGTGTCAGTCTATGTGTGTGGGTGTGTGTGTGTTTTTCGCCTTCATTTTGGTACATTTCCCAAATCATTCTTTATATTTTCAAAACAGCAAGTGCATTTCTCCAAACAATTCATACAGCCAGTGAAACACTATTTAATCCAGCAAATCAAATTATGGCCTGGAAAAGCTCATAACCCTCATAACTAAATTTAAGTTTCAAAACTGAATGATTTTGCCAATGAATATGTGTATACCACCAGGATAAGCTATTTTGTTAGTTTTAGAACCAGGAGTGTCACTAGATCTATTTTAGGGACCTAAAAGTGCGATAGGTTGCTATCAGCTGAATTAGTAAGTACTTGAAGTAACAATATTTCTTACAAAATGTAAATTGTGGTGATATGCTTGGTGTTTCCAGGCAGTTTTCGGTTGTTCATTATCAGGCTGCGGCTAAGAGAAAGCTAACCAGCACAATGATTAGTTTAACGTACAGTTTACATTCTAATGGATGGGATCCCAGAACAGAATAAATTATACTTGAAAAAAATGGAACTGCTTGAACCATTTTGCCTGTCATTCCACAATGAATCAATACCTTACCTATTTTGTGGGGTACAATTGATGATGTTAGGCAACAGCAGATAATTGATCAGCACAGCACATGCGATTGATAATTTAGCCGACTGCAAGAAACACCTGATGTGCTAGAATGTACCAAAGAATTTGGAATTTGTTGAAAAGAATGAGAGATTTCTGTAAGGATGGGCACAGATGAATAGATGGTGTGGAGGTTCGACAAATAGTTTTGAGAAATGTGAATTCTGAAGTGATTGGGAAGAACTGTAATAGTCCTTGAGATGGCAAGAATATGTGTGCCCGTCTTAGTATTTCTGCTCAGTCTAATATGTGGACTGGAGGCCTTGCCTAGCTGTGACAAGCTGGCATAATTTCGAGTTTGATAATCTCACACACACAACGATGGAGAAAAAAAAGATTGAATCTACCTATTCCATGATGTCATGGTGAAAGTGTGTTTGCATCATTAAAGGCACCCAGTGCAACTTTATGTAAACATTCAATGAAAAATAAACATTCAATTTCTAGTCTTTTTTACCCGTAGTAAGTTTCAATAACTCCATACCATTACATATCGACCTTCAAGGAGCAAAGATGAGACGTCGTTGTGTGGTGAGAACTGATAGAAAATCGTAAACAACAACAATCGCCGGTGGGGAGAGGCCATTTTTCCATTGACTGGAATCCTGCTTTATTTATTGTAGGTTACAAAAAATAAAGAAAATGGCGGCGATTGTTGTTGTTATCGATTTTCTATCAGTTCTCACCACACAACGACGTCTTATCTTTGCTCCTTGAATGTCGATATGTAATCGTATGGAGTTATTGAAACTTACTACGTGTAAAAAAGACTAGAAATTGAATGTTTATTTTTAAGCCTCGAAAGTTGCACTGGGTGCCTTTAAGAATCCAAAAGAAATCAATATCAACCAGCCAGCAGGAACCTCTACTTTATTACATGCTTATTAGCAACCTAATAACTGCACAAGATTAATAGTGGACGCACATAAGTCACGTTTCTTTCAACCAATCAGTTTAAACCACAGGCCCTTTAACTGTGATAAGCGCAAAGTCTTTTGCAGAACTGCCATGAAATGGATGCTAGTGCCATCAAGCAAAGTATGTATCCTCTTGGCACTTCTGCCATGCCATTCTGAAACACCATGGGAACTGTTTGCATGGACACATGTTTGAATTGATTTAGTGGCTATGGCATTCCGTTGACTCCCATTTCAACACAGGAGTTGAATGCCTACTCCAGTCTACAGCAACGTCTTCTGGAGGTTTTGTTTCATCTCTTCTGAGTGTACACACATGCACATACATAGATATACGATCACACAAGCATGAACAAGCACACACACTTACACACACATGCAAGCATGCACGCACATGTGCACACACACGCACGCACGCACGCACACACGCACGCACACACGCACGCACAAACACACACACACACACGCACACACACACACCTACACACACTCACACACACACACACACACGAAAACTGAGTCCAGCTTTCTCCCTGAGAGACCAACAATGGCTGCGGCTGTTCTCTGACGCACAGAGACGTCGCCGAGCAGTTTCCAGGCAAGCGCAGGAGGCCCCTGGCACCCCCCTCCCCAAACTCACACGCTCAGACACACACATACACACACAGACACACACACACACACACACACACACACACACCCCACCACCCCCCCATCCCTCTTTTCTCCACGCAGCCTGGCCACCGCCAACGGGGCCTCCGATGAGAGATAAAAAGGGGCCGTTGTTGTTGCCACGGCGGCGCAGGGGAGATGGACGCCTCTGTCTCTGCTTCTGCCTCTATCTCCTGACGCCCACAGAAAGGAAAGAGGGAGAGAGAGAGAGAGAGAGAGAGAGAGAGAGAGAAGGAGCTCAGAGGGAGAAAAGTGTGGTGTGGTGTTGTGGGGCGTGGAGGAGTGGTGTGGTGCGGTGCGGCGCAGAGTGGTGCGGAGCGGAGCGAGCGAGGGAGGGGGCCGGGGCCATGTGATAGGGAGAGCATGCGGGCACGGCTCGGCCCCCAGGCAGAGGCAGTGGGGCCTGCTGCGCCTCCTGCATGATTAATCTGACTGAGGGGCAGGAGGACTGCCACAGCCCTGCCTGCCTGCCACATTCACGTTAACTCTCTACTCACCAGCCAGCCTCTGCTGCCACCATTATTACTACTACTTCTACTACCACACACACACACACACACACACTCACACACACACACACACACACACACACACACACACACACACACACACACACACACACACACACACACACACACACACACACACACACACACACTCACACGCACACAAACGTGGTAGGCATAGGAATCAACCACACAGACACACATGTAGTTTGTTTTCCTTTCCTCTTCTCTGTTTTTATTCACACATGCATTATCTCTCTTTCTCTCTCTCTCTCTCTCTTTGCCTGCCCCCTCCCTTACTGTCTCTGTCTGCCTGTCTCCCTCTCCCTCTCTTTCACACACACACACACACACACACACACAAACACTCAGTCAGTCTACCTTTGTAAATCTGGGTTGATGGCCAAGGCGTAGGCTGGTGGAGCCACCTGCAGTCTCTGTGGCGACGTCTGAAAGTGGAGCGCAGCCTTGTTTGTGCCAGAGGCTCTGCTTGGCTCCGGTCACATGATGGCCAGCCCGGCACACACGCCGTCATGGGATTGGGCACTGCTGTCCACTGACAGGCCTGTTTGATTAGAGACTCTGCACCTCTGGGTTGCCGTGGGACTTCCACACCAGCACTATTTGCCTGCAGTCCACTGATGGACTGATTCCAGACTGGTGACTCGTTTGGGTTTCAAGAGTCATTAGATCTAGCTAGTCGTAGCTCCAGCTGTCACTCTACAAATACAAAAAAAATCTTTGTTTTCAAGTTCTTGAATGCCATTTACTGTATGGGAGTAGAGTTGCACCAGGGATCGTGAATGAAAATAATATTACAGGAAACAGGGTGGAGATGGCCGTGCTGAAGGGCTGTGGCCCAGTTAGGGCCTCTGGTGGCTTCAGCTAATGGCTTGAGCCCCACGCCCCCTCAGTCTCAGAGTTCTGGCACACAGAGGGTTAACCTTCGGCAGTCCACCCCGCATTAACTGGAAAGGAATGAAGTGTCAAGCGTGTTCTCACCACAGCGAGACGGTCGAAGTCCTCCCTCCACCCACCCCTCCCTCCCAACCCCCACACACACACCCTCCCCCCTCAACCTCCTGCAACCTCCCACAGCCGTGACCAAATTATTTTCTAGCCTCCCGAGATTCGCCTCGCCAGACAAAAATCTGCAGCGCAGCCCTGATTCAGTGCACAAGCACGCAGCCTCCCCTGTCTCTCAACGCCTCGCCGTCGCCACTTTGAAGAAAATGGGCCTCCTCGTTTTCACGGGCCTTGGCTTGGGCTGCCCCAGCTGTTTACACTCGGCAAGCATTTAAACGCTCCCAAAAACAGCGGCCACAAAACAACTCAGCTTCCCGCTGCTCTCGGCCACTCAAAGAGCTTGTGTGTTACTGCCTCCCCCCACAGTCTTCAACCAGGCCAAAAACGGACTGATTGCAAAGGGAAAATATGCTGACAATCAAACTGGGGGAAAAAAAAAAAAATTTGAGAGTGGACAGAGAGAAAAATCGCGAGAAGAAGAGAGAGAGAGAGAGAGAAAGAAAGGGAAAAGAAAGGGGGTAGAGGTAGAGTGCGAGAGCGACGGAATGGGCGAGAGAAGGAAAGAAGAAAATAAACCCCACCAACGAGCAGGCCGCACAGCCCTGCCAAACTCCTTAAAAAAAAAAAAAAAAAGGCCTCTGTTTTATTTATAGTGTGCTGTATCCATGGCAACCGGAGAGGTCAGGCAAGCCGGGCCTGCGCTTCACCGCGCTCTGGGGATTAGGATTTCACACAGGCTCTCAGATGTGCAGAAGGTGGGTTAGAGCCGCGCACAGCGCGCTGCCACAGCCCCACTGCCTGCTGGGAAGTCCGGGTTCTCCGGAGAAAGCAGTGGGAGCCGAGAGCCCTGGGAGGGGTGGGGTTTGTGTGGGGCGGTTTGGAGGGCGGGGTGGTGGGTTTAAGTTCCATGGAAAGAGGTGTGAAGGCAGCCTTAATGAGCTCCCCTCCAACCTCCAGAGGGACTGTTCCTTAGTGGTAGATTTTTCTTTTGGGTTCCTTTTTTTTCTAAATCAGCGTGGTATTTAGTAAATGAGGATGCACTCAGTGACAAAACAGGGTCGTTTGGGGTGAAGGAAAACCAGGCCATCTACTCAGGAGGATACTCACAGCTGAAGTTCAGCGGAGTCCAGCAAATTGCTCGCAACTTCTTACACTGGGCATTCAGAGGGCGTTCTGAGGGTTTAAAAAAAGGTATGCTCCGTTACCGGAGGTGTGTGTGTGTGTGTGGTGTGTGAGTGTGTGTGTGTTGTAGAGGGGCGGGGGGCGGATGGGCCGGCGGTGTTAGGGCTGAGGGTGTCTGTCAGGGTTCAGAGGGCATGGGTTTATGGATTTATAGATTTTGGCCGCTGAGAGGCGGGCGGCCGGAGGTCATTACAGTGTTTTCATAATGGAGAGACGGCACGGCGCTCCCCCACTCGGTGGCGCAGGAGAAGGAGTGCTCTGTGAAGCGGGGAGGGCTTTTTTTTTTTCTCCGCCTTGTTATTTTCATCTCAGCTAGTGTGTGCAGAAGCCGTTCCAAATGCTTGCGTGGGAGCCAGTCGGAGGGGACTGGAAAAAATGGGGTGGCTGTGATGGGGGGTGGGGGGGTTGAGGTTGGGGACGAAGAGAGAGAGGGGTGGGGGTGGGGGGGGAGGCAATAACACGTTCTCTGTGAACGGCACCGTGTGAGCGTGCGGACTTCCGGAACCCTCCTGGGGGGAACGCAGTCGCGGTTGCTAGGAGACGGTCCACCCCGGGGTTAGCATTGCTGGCGTGGTTGGAGGTGCAGTGGGAGGGGGCCCGAGAGCTCACTCTTTCCTGGAACCCACGCCACCTTGCTTCACACTCCTAAAGGAGGGAAACAGACATGGAGCAGTGTTGTTTTCCCCATGCCATGGCCTGTAACCACTGACCTTCTCTCAAGGGGGCGCTGTCAACACCCGTGGCCCCGCGGCTCCTGACGCCAACCGCCAGTCCTGGAACTAGGACCAGGGTGATAGACAGGGTTGCCAGGAGACCGTAGGTGTTGCGTGAGTGCGACTGGCTCTGTTGCCAGGAGATGGTCAGTGCGGCTTGCTGGGAGACATTTGTGGTTCACGGGGGGCTGGCGTCGACGGCGGGGTGAGGGTTGCTGTTGCTAAGAGATGGTAGTAGATGGCCAGAGTTGTGTGTGGGGGTGTTGAATTGGGAGGGGGGAAGGAGGAGGGCAGTTTATCAAGCTCCTGGAGGGACAACAGGCTTCAGGAGGGACCAGACATCTATCAGAGAACTAGCATGCAGGATAGCACACTTCCACAGCACTACTTTAGACCACCTCAGGACTTTACGCCCTTCAACAAAATGCAGCAAAAATGCATCATTCACCTTAGAGGCTTAGACATTTCTGAGGAGCTTTGATGGTCAATGTTGCTGTCTAACTAAGGGTGTCTAGAGTAACAGTAATAAATATAGTTGATGCAAGTCATTTAGAAAAACTTATACTGTGACGATTTGTTTAGTCAGGTATTCAAAATGTATCACTCCTGTCAAGTTAACATGACTGACTGAAATTTTGAAATTTGTGAGCTGCCCCAAATGCCCACACCCCATAGAGATAAGAAGTTGTTCAGTGACAAAGGTGCCTAACCTGCTGAATATTGAAAACATTGTCGACTGGTATAACTGTGATGCAGACGTAGTGAGTCGCACAGTGCGCACCTAGCAGTCTCTCACATTACATCACTCACGCACATCACAGCAGTCTACCGGACTATTATTATTCTATGCTATTGGGTTTGAACATTTGTGAGATTTAGTGTCACATACGTGAGACATAATAAATAACGGATACAAAATGTGAGACTTGGCAGGTATGATCCCTGCAAATATTAACCCCTTACTAACTGTTGGAGATACACTGGGCAACATTGTAGGTACCATCATTGGGTAGCATAGACATCAAAAGCCATCAGTGAAATAAATGTCATCTGACATGTGTGATGGCAAACAATTTGTTTCTCGTTTCTCTTATCAGTGTTACTCAGCATGGTTGCACAAAGGGTTACCTTGTATGTCATCAGCCAATGAGATCTGCACCACAGGATATGATGTGCTTACACGTAACACAACAGAGCATGGTACCAAAGTCCTGATTGGCAATTCTCGCAACTCTGCAGCCATCTTGGCAACAGGTATTTCGGGCAAACAAGATAAGGCTCCTATCTTAATGAATGGGGAGAGATCCATAACTCCACATAGGATGGTCAAACAGACATTAAAAGGACATTACCTAAATCCCTGAATCCCTGAATCCGTGTTTAAATCTGACATAAACGATTATGCTCAAAAAAGGCCAAAAAGACTTTATTCTTTTGATTGACTTACTCACTGTGTATGAACCAAATTTCGTGTCGCGACCTTGACAACAGTGGAAATGTTGCAGAACGTGCAGGGCAGGCGACATGTCAGTTATGCCACTTCCAACAATGTGATTGGCTATTTATTATAAAGGGCAGGACTTCCAGTAACAAATCTTCCATGTTTAGCGTTACAGATTCCCTCCTATTTCCCCCTTTCATTTTCCCATCAGTGCTTTGTCTCCTCCCTTATAATGTCTCTGATAACACTCAGGATACGAAACATTTCAATAAAGAAAGAAATTTGCCTTAGTTCCGCACCATAATTATTCCTTAATAACTTTCTGTTTAGGATAATACACAAATTGTTGCTATCATTAATATTACAGATCATTACAGAAGTCTGGTTTATCTGACCCTGGTTTGTCATGATGTTATAATAATACTCAATATCATATAATTTGATGCATACATAATATGACATAATTTACATGTCATAATTATGCCTTATGAAGCTTAATTACCAGATCTCAAATCAGCAGATGGATGGAAGAAGTCAGTGCACCCAACACCTATTTTTTACCCAACAGCCCAACATAGCACAAGATTTGAGCGCTGGTTTAAAACTGGTGATGCTTTACTTAGGATGGTGGCGTGAGTGAAAAAAACTAAGCAGAGAAGCTCTGACAGAATAAATGCAGCCAATGCCACCCAGAGATAGTAAAAAGAGTGAATGGAGCCACTCCACAGGGTTTGAATGGAGAGCAGTGAAGCTGGATCAGGGACTACTCCCTGTTAAGCCTCGCTGACCGTTTATCTAATGCACAGCGTAAGGTTCAGTTTGGTGACGTAAAGCAACGGAAGAAACCGGTAAGAAATACCGAGATACACAGTACTCATCTGTTAGCTGTGCTAGTTTTTAACGATTTACTAACTTTTTGACTTTAAATGGGTTTTTTTTTTAGTACAGCAGCATATTTAGTTAACTTATGTAGCTAAGAAGCTATGTTGCAAAATGATAATAATTTACAAAATATATAATAGCTAACAAGATCTCTGTTTAGGTCATGGAATGGCTAATGTTAGCTGAAATAGTAAGCCAGCTAGTTAGCTATACAGCAAACTATAAAACATCTAGCATTAATCAAATGTATACTATCCTTTAATGTTATTTTTCGTTTGACTCCATCAACTTAGTCTTCTACGGGAACACAGCATTTTAAGCACTGAAGCGCATTCTAATTACTTGACCATGGGATGGTATGACATCTATGCCTGACAAGGGCAGCATAATTACTTTTATAAATAGTTATTTTCAAGGCTAAATGTTATCTTACATAAATGGTGGTCTAACTCTTTTAAATTAGCCTACTGACAAGGCTCAGTTGCCAAACTCCAACATAGTGGCAAACACAATCCAACAAAACGTCAGATTTCGCGAGAGCAAACAATGCTTTTTCTTTTGCATCTGGATTTTGCAGGTTTACATAATTTACAACAGATTATGTGATCATTACAAGTTACAAGGTCATGAAGCTGGTTATACAGTGTTTTGTTTCTCTATAAAATTGTCTTTTAAAGGAACAGAACACTTCACAGTAAAGTAGAGCTATTTGATGTCAAAGGTCGAAATGGATGGAACTCAACGGAAGGCTAATGCTAGTTGGCTGTCTCACGCTCTCATGACTGCTATTCATTTCAGTAGCTCGATTACCCTCTTGATTCAACCACCTCTCCACCTCCGCCTTCTGGGTACCAGTCTCCGGAGCTATCCCAGCGGTGACCCAGAATCTTCACACCAAATGGCTCCTGATCTAACAGTTTAGAGACATTGTTTCCTTCTTTGCAGCCATTTTTAAAAGAATAACATCAATCAAGAGCAAGACCTCACCAAGATATCCAGTCTTGTAAACCAAGGTCATTGTCAATAACAAAATACACACACAAACGAATCGACCAGGCCCTTCACTGAGTTCAGAGTTCATGAGTCCTCCTGTTATCTATAGCCCTAGCAACGTCACATGCTGGTTTACAGCATCCCCACACCACTAACCCTTGGGTCACTGGACTATGAAAGAAAACCAATCCTCACGCTGTGGGATCACTAAATGTCTTTCATTAAAGGATGTGTGTGTGTAGAGGACGCTGCATAGCAAGCTTGTGATGAACCCTCTTGAGATAAAAACAGGTGTGGCAAAAAAATGTTTATCAAAGAAAGCAGCATTATCCTAAATGGAATTACACTTCGTTTGTAGAGAAAAGAAAAAATGAAACTGCAAAATCTGCATGGGAATGAAAATCAAGCAACAAACAAATAAACCAACAATAACGGAACTCAGTAGAGAGCCCACTTCAACACACACACTGGGTTCTAAAGGCAGCAGATGGCTCCTGCCAACTTGGGCGTGTAGGTATGTGCAGCTGTGTGCGGATGGGTGAGCGTAGGTGTGTGTGAGGGTGTGTGTGTGAGGCAAACGGGGTGTGTTGATGGTGGCGGCATTGAGTTATCTGGCTGGCTGTGGCCGTGTTTTGCGTCGGAGCAGAGACAAGGCTCAGGGCTCCATTTATCAGTAGGGACAGACGCACAAAGGCCTCAGTGTGTGGCTTAGTAATTGGATCTGCGCCACCCTGGTGCCCCTAAGACCCTAAGTCCCCCCCATCCCCCTCTCTCCCGCTCCCCGTCTCTCTCCCTCTCTTCCTTTCTTGCTCGTTCATTCCCTCTCTCCCCCCTTCTCTCCCTCTCTCTTTCTCCCTCTCTTCCTCCCTGCTCTTCATCTTCTACCAAATCCCTCCTTCGTCCTGCAACGCGAATCATTGCCATTATCTGCCCAGGCAAAGCGTTGGGAAACAGAGTGAGCCCACTTACCCATGCACAAGCATACATACACACACACACATGCATGTGCACACACAGACACAAACACACACATACACCAAATGAAGGTTTGGAAAAGAGTGGGTGGTAAGACAGGCCAACTAGAAGAGGGAGAGAGACAGAAAGAGAGGCCCTTGCAATGTACCCATAAACACACGTATAACACAGACAAGTGCAAGACACTTGATAGGGATGTATGCAAATCCAAATAGTTTATTCTGGAAAGGACAAATAATGCAAAGGGAACAGATATTTCTTTTACCCAATGTTGATCATGATTATTCAGGCAAAAAAAAGTCAGCTTGATGATTGACATGTCTGTGCGTCAGCCATTAGTTTCTACAAAGTGATTTTTGTCATAGCAACATAGGACTTTGATTTCAATAACTAGTCGTCTAATTTATAACATGTTATTGAAAAGCAATGGCTATATTCTGTAGTTGCCCCCACCAAGTGAGCGCACAGCAGGCTGAGATCTGACCATTAGCGGCTCTCATATACGTCATGTGTGGGAGCCAGTGAGACAAAAGCCTGCAACCATTACATCAAAATGAAGCTCAGAACCTGCAGTTTTTCACCTGTATGTGTTCATTATCCCCTTTTAAATACACCTAGTTGAAATATTGAAATATTCTATGAAGCCATAGGATTCAGGGAAGTTTGACTTAGCGTCCACTAACACCCTATCAAGTATTTCATGGTCATTTAAACAGAGAGCAAAAAGTTCAAGTGACATCAACAAGGGATTTGTGAAGCTAGCAATAGACAATAGCAATAGCAAAAAAACGGCACAAATCAATCAGTGCTATCTGGGAGCACTTTACAATCAACCCAACTGAAACAATTAGCATATTCTGCAAACTATGCAAGGCCACAACAGGCAGAGAGCGAGATGTGAATCAGCAGACAGTTCATAAAACTCACTTTAGTTAAAAATAAAATGAGAAATGAAAAGTATGAGGATGTGGAAATATATATATGTATGTATATGTATTTCATTTTGCCTGATTTAACTTGACTTCTGGTATTAACCATGCCCACTTTGAGCTTCTGTCCAAATACAGACATAGAGACAGACAATTTTGTTGGTCTAACAGATACAGACACAGATTCAGATAATGACATCTCCGTACACCTCTACAAGGCACTGCATGGCCTCCCCAATGTGTTTTATCTTTATAGTAGGTGCTCTTCCACTGGCCTCCGGATTACACAAACTCACTTTTTCCCTCTGTCCTCTCTCTCTCTCTGTCCTTTTCCCCAATTGAGAGGGGGCACCATGTGCAACTGACAGAACACTTTAAAAGGCCCATAACAGATAAAAAGAGAAATATATCATACCACCAAATTCTTCTTAATTCACTTTGAAACAGCGGTATTTGCCATTTTGTAGGCCTTATCAAGGGATTTTATGAAATTACAAATTCCCTTATTATCCCCAAGGAAGGCATTTATTGGGTCAACCAATTATACATTTCAGTCGAATGTTAAATGGTAGTGAAACAACACAAGTCTATCCAATCTGAGGGCTTTATGCTCCACAATACAGTTTAAGACTGAGGGTGTGTCTTCTTTGACAGAAATGAGATATGCTGGTTAGCAAAACTACAACTACTGGAGAAAGACAAATTAAGCCTTTTCATTGCGTTCAGGTACTGTTTTAAGAAGGGTGGTGTGTTCAGGTACTGTTTTAAAAATGATGTTGTGTTCAGGTACTGTTTTAAAAAGGGTGTTGCGTTCAGGTACTGTTTTAAAAAGGGTGTTGCGTTCAGGTACAGTTTTAAAAAGGGTGTTGTGTTCAGGTACTGTTTAAAAAAGTTTAGTCTTTCTCTGGTTCAGAGAATGGAGACCGGAAGTCACGTACAGTACCTGCTTTCTAACACAAGAATTAAATTAGTGTGCTGACAACTTAGCAAGGATTTATCTCTTTAGCTCCTCATCAAACAATAGCAAGTAGCTTAATACACATGTGAGCCCAGCCTATGATCTTGGATCTGGACACTAGGAATTGAAACAGCAAAGGCACAGATCTGCCGTGTGGCCAGAAGGCCAGCGCCAAAGGAGAAGTTAGCTCCGAATTTATGGGAAAAAGAGAGAGAAAAAATACATGCATGAAATCCAATTGTCTGTTGTTTAACCTCATAGCCTGTGGTGCATGTGAAATACATATACCGTAGATATTCAAAAATGTACTTGTGCACTTAAGTGGTAAATAAATATTTTAATTAGAGAAGAACAGTTATAGTATTATAGTAAGTATTAAATGTGAGACGAATGTGGTAAAAATGTAAAGGTGAAAATACAGCTTTGCATCATGGATTGGAGATATTATCTGAAATATACTATCAACACATAGTGACCTAGGCAATCATTTCAGCAGGACAAAGCTCCTGATTCCATTTTAGCTGTCATTTCTGTGTCCACACACACACACACACACACACACACACACACACACACACACACACACACACACACGCACACACACACACACACACAGGTATGTGTAGATTGCTGAAAGAAACACATTTCTTATTTTCCCCCTCTCTGTCTGCAGAGCGGATGTGTGGATGTGCTTGATTTTGTTGTTGTTGTTGTTGTTGTTGTCGCTTCTGCCGCCGCTGTTTGTTTTTCCCTCGTCCCCCCGCCCCGTGCAGCAGCGCACACAGGCCTCGCAGGCAGGCCGCGGGGAGCAGTGGGCCGAGCCGAGCGGAGCTGAGCTGAGACGAGACGAGCCAGCGCCGGGTCTCTGGGACCGTGCCTGCTTCAGATGCGGCTCTGGCCACCACAGCGCGGGCGCGGGTCCAGCGCGGCCGGCCGGCAGCCCGGTGGACAAAGAGGCCCAGTCTCAGCGGGGGAGGGGGGAGGGGGGTTGGGGGCAGGGGGGAGGGGGGCTTGGAGAGGGACCCTGGCGAGCCCCAGCGCGAGGGTCTTATCCTCTCGGCTCGAACACACGCCACCAGCTGCTGCCCTCTTCCTGTGCTTTCATTAAAACACCCTCCCTCTCTCCCTCTCTCCATCCCGCTCCAACGAGTAATCCACTGGTTTTAGAGAAGAGGGATGTGGCACATATCTCTCCATCTCTCTCTTTTTCTCTTGAATTCTGCCTCTTTCTGTCTCTATTTCTGTCCGTTTGTCCACTCCACACAGCTCACTCTCTCTTCTTCCCTCCATCCATCTTCCATGGTGTATCTTAGTGGTGTCGTCTGTCTGTCGGTCTGTTGGCTGTTGTTGGCGCTTTTGTGTTCCTTCTTTTGGCCCTTCTCTTCATCCCTCTGTTTTTGTCCTCTGCAAGAGCACAGGGCAGACCACAGGGAAGCAAGATTTCATGTCTTGAGCCTGCAGCACAATTTCCAGCTCTTTTTCAGTGGCCCGGCTTCTTTGTGCGTTTTTTTTGTATATGTGTATCTATTCATACGTATGTGAGTGTCTGCGTGTGTACGCATATGTGTGTGTAGACAGGGGGCTTGTGTTTGTCTATGTGTGTGTGTGTGTGTGTGTGTGTGCTTGTGCACGTGAGGATACATATTTGTCTGTGTGTATGTGGGATGTGTGTGTCATTTGTGTGCTCCTGTGTGAGTGTGCATGTGTTTGTGTGTCATATTTGTGTTCCTGTGTGTATGTGTGCATGTCTGGATGTGTGCATGACGTGTGTGTGTGTGTGTCTGTGTGTGTGTATGTTTGTGCATGTGTGTGTATGTGTATGTGCATGTCTGTATGTGCGCATCCGTGTGTGTATGTGTGTGTGTGTCATTTGTGTGTGTTTGTGTGTATGTGTGTGCCTGTGTGTGTGCGCACAGCCTGTCAGAGCTGCAGTGTGTGCTGTGCTCTCAGCCTAGAGCCAAGCCAGGCATTGCCAGAGGGAGCGCCTGCAATGTAGGACGCCCGGCGAGCTGGACGCCAGCGGAATATCAACGCAGCGCAGCAGCGCACGGCTCCGCTACGCTCCCCTCCCCTCCCCTCCCCTCCCCTCCCCTGCTCTCCCACTCTCCCTTCCTCTACTCTCTACCCCTCTCCTCTCTACCTCTCTCCTCTCCACTCCCCTCCTCTTCCCTCCTCTCCTCTCCTCCGCAGCGTAGCGCAGCCCACCTGCCGACTTCAACGCTCGCTCCAGATCGAAGGGGGGTGGGGAGGGAGGAGGGGGTGTGTGTGTGTGTGTGTGTGTGTGTGTGTGTGTGTGTGTGTGCGTGTGCAGGATAGAGGGGGTGAGAGGGGAGGGGGCAGGAAATTGCCAGGTAGTTTCCAGACCCACTTCCCCATGTCTCGCCCAATTAATCAGGGCTGCATCCATGCTGTTGCCCCCCCCCATCCAATGCCAGTCTGTGCATGTGTGTGTGTGTGTTTGTGTGTGTGTGTGTGTGTGTGTGTGTGTGTGTGTGTGTGTGTGTGTGTGTGTGTGTGTGTGTGTGTGTGTGGTATTGGAGGGGGGTGTCATCACTCTTGTTGGTGTTGTTCCTGTGTGTTTTTGTGAAGGTGAGAGAACAATTCAAATATGCTGGTGAGTCAACAGTATGTGCTGTGTTTGGAGGTGTGTGTCATAGGGGCGTTGGTTCTCGCCCAAATTCTGCTACGAGAGCTACATGGATCAGTAGGC
Source organism: Sprattus sprattus (assembly GCF_963457725.1). Taxonomy (NCBI): domain Eukaryota; kingdom Metazoa; phylum Chordata; class Actinopteri; order Clupeiformes; family Clupeidae; genus Sprattus; species Sprattus sprattus. The sequence goes on along the minus strand of NC_137920.1, from coordinate 55,629,600 downwards.
TACTCTCCAAGAATCCTCTGGTGGTTTCATCCAGAATCCATCTGTGTGTTCGGGTACAAATGTGTGTGTGTGTGTGTGTGTGTGTGTGTGTGTCTGTGTCTGTGTGTCTGTGTGTCTGTGTGTGTGTGTCTATATTTTAGGCCTGGCTAAAGCGCCTGCATCACTCACTGGCCCTTTGTTTATTTCCTGCAGTCGCTGAACACCTGGACGTAGACTGCCTCACTCCTCTCTCTCTCTCTTCCACTCTCTCTATTTCTCTCTCTCTCTCTCTATTTCTCTCTTTCCCTCTCTATTTCTCATTGTGTCCCTCCCTGTTTCCATTCCCTCGACACTTGTAGAAATGTGATGTGCATGGGATAATATGTTGTACCTGTGTTATTGGTTGCTTGTCTGTGAGAGTGAGAGGGAGTGTGTGTGTGTGTGTGTGTGTGTGTGTGTGTGTGTGTGTGTGTGTGTGTGTGTATGTAGATGTGATGCAGGGGACAGTTACTGTCTCTTTGTTTTTGTATATGTCTGTTGACTGTAAAATGGTTACTAACAATGTGTACAGTGTGATTCATGTGTGTTTCATTACACCAAATGTTTAGGTTATGCATTTGTGTGTGTCCACATACATTCATGAGGGTTTGTAGGTGTATGGGTGCATTGGTGGTGTATAGGTGAGTGAGTGAGTGTGTGTGTGCGTGTGCGTGTGTGTGCGCAAATGTGTGTGTGTGTGTGTGTGTGTGTGTGTGTGTGTGTGTGTGTGTGTGTGTGGTGCAAAGCTGCGTGGAGGACGGGTATGGTGTGTTGTATGGCGTATTGTGCGGAGTGTGTGTGAACGTGGAGAGGGAGAGCGAGAGAGACAGCTGCCCTGACAGATGCCAGGAGGCAGGACCCCACCAGGGAGCAGGGGGATGGAGCTGGCACTCCCTCACCCCAGCGGAAACACCGCGGGCTGCAGAGGAAGTGGGCAGGGGGATATACACTGTGTGTGTGTGTGTGTGTGTGTGTGTGTGTGTGTGAGAGAGAGAGAGAGAGAGTGAGGGCTTGCCGAGCATGTGCCTATCTCGGTCTGCATGCAAGGTGACTGTTACCTGTTTGTCTGTGTTGATTTGTTTGTACTCAAAGAGGATGTCATCAAGTACTGGATTCATGATTCATTTAAGAATTGTCACATCTAACTGCCTCTTCAACTGACATTTAAGATTGAGGTACTGTATGTATGTAGGAAAACATAAAGAAATAAAGAAACTGCTGCAACGAAATATACTGTAGCTGCAGTTATAGCTAAATGAAAATACCTACAATATAATCAACTCAAAGCTCTTACAATCATTTATGTACTGTAACTTTATAATAAACCTGTGAGGATTTGCTAATAAAAGGCCAAAGATCAGAACTTTACCCATAATGACCACGCTGTGACTTCAGCATGGAAACAGCAGTGTTCTGTGGATTTGTGCTCCTTTCACTGACCATACGATTTCATCAGACTGTATGTCGACTGAGAGGCTCAGAAACATATTCAATTTTTATAAAGCTATCCGGTTATTCTATGGCAGTATATACCGCAGCTGACACTTTTGCCGTACTTGTTCTTTGAAAAATGTATTGATGTTGTTGTGTAGCCTGTGGTGCATATTTAAGTCAAAATGCTTCAGTGGTCGCAGGATTATGAAAGTGGCTTCTGTTAAATTTATTTTGCACTTCTTCTGATATTGATCCGATTGATCACTAAACCTTGGTCATCAAATCCATCTATTTAACAACTATTGTTTAACTATTGTTAACTGATCAATAATTTTAACAAAAAGTATTTTTCAAATAAGCCAATAATGTCCTTCATGTCAAATTAAATTGGTTTATGATTCCAAATTTACAGATGTAAGATGTGAACTCTATGTAAACGTATAGGTTTTGTATTATTTTGACACAGAGGACAGCAAACTGCATGAAAAAAGAGATGGAATTCACCTATCCTTGAAAGCGCTTGCAGACAGTGGGGGTTAAAATAGGTGCATCCTGAATTAGACCCTTCACAGCACAGCTGAATGAGCGAGCGCCGATTTGAGGGACAAGGCACGAGATGGAAGGAAGGGGACAGATGAGGAGGTGGAGGAGTGCGTCGGGGAGGGGGAGGAGGAGGAGGAGGAGGAGGAGGAGGGGGAGGCGCAGCCCACGTCTGAGGAACCTGCTCCGTGTCAAGGATGACCCACTTAAAGCGCACCCGCTCCTCTGTCTCCGTCTCTGTCTCTGTGTCCCACACATCTGTCTCTGCTCCCTTCGTGTCCCCTGTGTCCGAACGTGTGGCCGAGAGCACGCACTCATGGCCATGCCCCATGTCTACGTATCTCTCTGAAAGGCAGACACAAATACTAGTGTTGGGGAGTTGGTGGCATGGCTAATAGAAATGTTGATCAATTAGTAATCAATACTGCAAAATACTCTGTGGTCTTGCTTATCTCTCTTGCTTTGGTCGTTCTCTTGTCTTTGTGGGTAGGTGTGAGGTCAGGAATGTTTGTGACTGACACGTTCCAGCAATGGTTATTGTGTTTTGGTGCAAAGAATTTGGAGTTTGCAGTCCAGAAAATATTCTGCAGAATTAGTTTGTCTAGGTCTGTTTAATGATCTACTCAATGTGTGTGAGTGTGTATGTGTGTGTATGCACTCATGTGAGTGTGTGTGTGTGAGAGAGTGTGTGTGTGTGTGTGTGTGTGTGTGTGTGTGTGTGTGTGTGTGTGTGTGTGTGAGAGTATGCGTGCAGGGCACCGTGGGCTTGGTTTGCATGCAGTGCGCAGGCGGCTGTTACAGCTGCAGGGCCTGCACAGTGGGAAGTGTTGCCATGGTGAGCAGGCTGTCGAGGCCAGAGAGAGACCGTCTTTGCTGCCTGCGTGGCCACTGCAGCTGTCCCAACCATGTGTGTCATCAGTGTGTGTGTGTGTGTGTGTGTGTGTGTGTGTGTGTGTGTGTGTGTGTGTGTGTGTGTGTGTGTGTGTGTGTGTGTGTGTGTGTGTGTGTGTGTGCGTGTGCGTGTGTGTGTGTGTGTGTGTGTGTATGTGTGTATGTGTGTGTTGGAGTAGGGGGCACAGGGGAATGCAGGTCAACCCTAAAATAGTGGCACATAAATGAAAAACAAATTGTCTTCCATTCTTGCCTCCCTCAGGTAGAATATCAACAACATAGTCAATACTCAGGCTCTACTAACTGCTATAACAAGGAGCACACACACACACACAGACACACAGAGACACACAGAGACACACACACACACAGGAACACCCTCACAAACACAGACACAGACCACACACACACACACACACACACACACACACACACACACACACACACACACACACACACACACACACAGTGTGTCCTTCAACTCACTTTGTCCATAACACAACATAAATGTCCACTCTATGAGAGACGTGTCTCTGCCTCTCTGCACAGATAACCTGGTCTGGTCACACTGGATGGTCACATAAGGAACTTGTACCATAGTATTTAGGTGGGCCACCAAGACAGTGACATAGAGACTGTGTCCATGGTGACTACATTTATGACTTTGTTCAGCTAGACTAAGTTTGCAAAGGTCATATGTTGATATTGGCTATTTAAGGTCACATGAACACCAAGCGTGTGCATACACAAATATAATTGGGACTCATATAAGTGTACTCATATAAGTGTACATTTTATTTATCTTTTTATTACTTACAGTTTTTTACGATCGGATACACACAATTTTGACTGCTTTGTTTTGCTTGTCAATCGCCTCACACAATAAGCACAACCACACACCCAATGAGCAAAAACATCAGATCCATTGCAAAATGAAACACTCTTGTAAAATCTATACACTCATTTAACAAAACCATATTTTGTTACCATATGAAACACACACATTGCATATACTGAATTCTGTTTGTACCACTTACACACTTCTGTTATAAACCTAAAACACTTTTAGCAATACTACTTCTCAGTGATTAGAGTAGTGTAAGTGAAGTACACAGAGAAAGTGAAAATACACAATACAGTAAAAACACTACCCAAGACCAATGCAGATGAAAATATTATTTACGTAATTCTCTCCATATACCCAAATCAGTCAACATGTCAACATGGAGAATCACAACAAAACATGTCCCAGTTTTCATGCTACTTCAGTAGTGTGCATAACACTGTAAGCTCAGCAAACATCAGACAAAGGTGAAAAGATGTTTCCAATATAGGTTACAATTCCATTTACAGTAAAATGTACAGATTTGTCAGTGTC
>NC_137920.1:55610339-55620339 GCF_963457725.1 Sprattus sprattus | reverse complement strand
GTGAGTAGGTGGACAGAGGGCCACGGATGGCGTGACCTGCCAAAGTCTCTGAGGAGGGAGAAGGCTGACATAATGAGGCCGGCAAACAAGCATCCGACACCCAGGCCATCTCTCTCACCTCCAGCCTCTCTCTCTCTCACTCTCTCCCTCTTCTCCCTCACTCCTTCCTCTTCTTCACTCTCCCTCTTTCTCTCTCTCTCTCTCCCTCTTCTCCCTCTCTCCCCCCTCTTCTTCTCTCTCTCTTTCTCTTTCTCTTTCTCTTTCTCTTTCTCTCCTTCTCTCTCTCTCTCTCTACTTGTTTCTTTCTGTCTCTCTCACCTCCAGCCTCTCTCTCTCTCTCCCTCTCTCCTTCCTCTTCTTCTCTCTCCCTCTTTCTCTCTCTCTCTCTCTCGCTCTCTCTTTGTTTCTTCCTGTCTCTCTCCCTCTTCTCCCTCTCTCCTTACTCTTCTTCTCTCGCTCCCTCTCTCTTTCTCTCTCTCTCTCTCTCTCTCTCTCTCTCTCTTTGTTTCTTCCTGTCTCTCTCACTCATGTCTACACAGTGCATTAACAGCACCTGTCTGGGCTGGTCTTACTGGTTGAGTTGAGGCCAGTGGTGGACAGCTCAGAAAAGACAACACTGGCCATTACTGGTCCAACTGCACAGCCCTCCTATCACCCCTCCTCTGGCCCTCTCCGGACACTTCACCCAGACAATTACACATGGGCTTCTCCCATTGTTATCACATGTGAGCATATTTCTCCTCAGTGTTGCAACATACCGAACCTTTTGGACCATGACTTATTGAGTAAACAGCCAACGCATATAATTGTGTTTATAACAGGTGGGGAGGGAAATGGAGGGGTGAGGGGACTTGGAGAAAGCCAGATGAAAGGGAGAAGAAAGGAGAGGGAGAGAGAAAAGGGAAGTGCGTGTGGAGAAGCCGGGAGAGGTCTCTGGGGGACTCGTGTCTTTCTGCAGCGAGGACGCGTTGACGAAACACAGCAGAGCCCAGCTGGAGGTCACCTCACCATGGCATCCCTGTCAGATGCACATCGGCTCCCTTCCCCTTCCATGCACACACACACACACACACAGAGGACACACACACACACACACACACACACACACACACACACACACACACACACGGAGAGTGAGAAGACACACACACACACACACAAAGAGGACACAAACACACAGGCTCTTTATTCAGGAAAAGGGGCATACATTAGAGCCACACATACAGAGAACTCACGTACACTCAGTAAGAGAGTCACATAACCCCAACAGAACCAGTGTGGTATTGTGAGCTGGATTCCATGCCAGGAGGACTGTCCCAGCACCCCAGTTAACCCGTTTCTAAGGAGACAACGGTAAGAGTCCAAGGAGCTTGTACAGGTCCAAGGCTGAGTGCTAAAGCACATTTCACTGGGACTCAAATAGAATACTACTTGCTCTTGGACTGAAAGGGTTAAAGGTACTTTCCCTTCCCCGCGTCCCGGTACTTTCACATCTCCCTGTTAGAATGCCGTGGGTGTAAATGACTAAGTTGTATTTCCCATGCTCCAGATCCGCTTCATCCCGAGCGTCTCCGTCTTTCCTGTGGGAGGTCCATTTTCCGTATTATAAACTCTCCCATCCCTTGCTTAAGGGTAAGTATTTCCTGCCTAGAGCTTAGTTTCCTATCTTCTATTTCCTGTTCCCTGATCCGTCTTCCTAGTCCTTTTCCTCTCGGATCACTACTATTTCAAGCTTCTCATTACTCTAAGACACACCAGTCACCTGCCCCACTGTTTCAAGTACCTGGTCAACTGTACCTGCATCCGAGGTTCTTCTGAGAATCTGTCTGCAAGGTAAGGTGTCATCAGGAAAAATAAGAAACTGAGGAAACAAAGAGAGTCGTTTACTCATATGAGCTTTGCTGTAGACATACACCCAACACAGACACACACACACACACACACAAACACACAGCTTCATCTTTATTTGGAAGAGTTTTTTTATCTTTATTTAAAGATTGAAAGACCAGAGCTGGTACTGCTACTGCATCAGGCTAAGCAAGGCGAGTCTTTGTAATGTGGTTGTGGTTCAGGCGATGAAATGGAACAAGTTTTCTCCTGCTCTGCTCCGAGTCTAAGCAGCTCAGAGTCCAACCTCAAAGGCCCAGTGGATGAAACAGTGGTGGCAGAGCTGGATCCTGCTGGTGGGGTTTTTCAGCTGTTTATGCCACTGCTGAGGGACCTCCCAAGAAACCCAAAGAGACTGGTGGAGATGAGATCAGGTTTTCCCTGTTGGACACCCCGGAGAAGGAGAGAGAGAGAGAGAGAGAGAGAGAGAGTTAAAGAAAGAAATATTGAAGGCAAGAAAAAGAGTCAGTTTGGTGGGGAAAAGAGGTAGAGGGCTAGTAGGGTGGGGGTTGCGGGGGAGAGGAAGCGGGAGAGGGAGAGGGAGAGGGAGAGGCGAAATGGCGTTCTGGTCGGGCATAATTGGCAGTCTTTGTAGAGAGGGGCCCTTGATTTAATAGGCACTGCTGGTGGCTGAGGCAGCGGAGTGCGAACAGTGCGGAAATGTGCCGGAGCCTGGAGCCCTCCGGCCCAGCCAGCCAGCGCCCCTCCCCCCTCCCCCCCCACCCCCTCGCCCCCCATCTCCCCCAGCCTCCGAGGACGACTGAGTCAGTGCCTGCTTGCCTGCCCCTGAAGCACACACATACTTTACCGTGACAGAGTATTCTCAAACGCACACACACTCTCACACTCTCTCTCCAGCACAACCACACATGCCCAGACACATGCACATACATACACACACACACACACACACACACACACACACACACACAAACACACACGCAAGCAAGCTCAGAACACATACAAGAAATACACACAATACATTTAAACAACTTACACAAACACCCTTAACACATACACACACAGTAGTCCAACACTGGGTCCCTTATTGTACCCAGTGACACTCATGCCCTCCGTCATATGTGCTCATGGCATGTTCAGCGAGACAGGCATCGTGGACTTCGGCTCCTTCAGTGTATAACTCCAACTGGATTTTTAAAATACTAAGCTTTAATACTTAAAATAATAGTAATAATAATCCCCATATGAAAAAACTCTCTATATTACAGTGTAATTATCTTGCATGTCTGTGAGGGTGTTTGAGAAGTCTGAGCCCTAACTCAGGGGTTGAATTAGGCCTGTGCAGCAGAGGGGGAAAGGGTGAATGAGAGAGAGAGGCGGGAACAGAGAGAGAGAGAGACAGAGAGGGGGATAGAGGGAGAGGGAGAGCAAGAGAGAGACAGGGAGGGCGATAGAGGGAGACCAAAGTGGGCTTGAGTGGAGAGGGCGGCCGGAGGGTTTTGTGAAGGTGCTCTGAGAGAGAGAGAGAGAGAGAGAGAGAGAGAGAGAGAGAGAGAGAGAGAGGTCTCGTGGTCAACACAGAAGCCAGTGTAAAAAAGCCCCTGGCATGGCTGGAGTAAAGGCAAGAAGGATGAGTCAACATGGCAATAGAAGAATGCTATAGAACATGGAACAAGAAGGAACATGTACAGAATCCTAGGGTGACAGCAGGACGTAATAGATTACATTATAGAACATGGAGCAAAACAGGTAGCATAATAGAGCGAGATAGAGAAGGTGACAAGGGAAAGGTGAAATGATGGATGGATGAAACGACGGATGAATGGGCAGACAGGAGCAATGTTGGTGGGGGTGGAGAGTAGGGAAAGGGGAGGTAGGGCGGTGCTGCATGGGGTGGGGGTGGCGTCACCGTGGTGATTAGCGTGGCTCTTCGGAGCGCTCGTATTGATTGGCACAGTGGAGGCGCTGGCGCTGGGCTGCCTTCCACCACACTCTAATGAGAAGGCCTGACCTCCTCCAGTCAGCAAGGTCGCCAGACCCTACTGTAATTGCACTCTCTCTAATGGCGTCAGTCACGCACTCACTCCAGCCCCGGTAATGACAATTACCATAATGCTCCCGGTCTCACGGGGAGCCTCTCAATCACTGGTCATTCTAGGGAAGGAGAGGTTTGGAGTGTTCAGATACCAAAAAAAAAAACCTGTATCACCCCCCCCTGTATCACCCCCCCCCCCCCCCTCGTTTGTTCCTCGCCTGTAATTCTGGGTGTATTCTGGGTAATTCTAAATGTAGCAGAACGCTTCTCACTGAGAGTGGATGTAACACCAGGCCCAAAACAAAAACAATACACGCGAAAGAAAACGTCCTTTCCCTGCATGTACGCGCTCACACCCCCTTTGCATTGAAGTTGCTTACGCAATGCCATCAACGCCGAGCGGCCCAGTTTCACTCTCTCCATAATATCTGAGCGCCTGCTGTGCAAGTTAATGGACCTTCGGACGTGTGCTTGGTGTACACCACCTGAAACAACAACAGCAACAACAAACAGCACACAGAGGATACGGTGTGAGGATCCCACAGGATGGCTGCCACAGGCCTCAGTCCAGCCCCTAAACTGGGACACGGGGAGAGACACAGTATCCCGGCCTCTGCTTGAACTGGTTGAACACACACAGTTTGATGGGCATGTTAACTAAAGTGGCCAATTGCATGTGGGTGAGGATGGACACCAGCAGCAGCCATCCGGCCATATAGATAATTAAGAAATATCCCACACCATTTTGCGTGCGCTCATGTGCGTGCATAAATGTGACTGAGTTGGAGTGCTAGTCTGTGTGTGTGTGTGTGTTTGATCCGGGGGGATTGATCCAGTTTGTGTGTGTGGTGGGGGAGGGGGGGGGGGGGTGGTAGGATCAGGTCTGTGCATGTAGCTCCCTCATGAGGAGTGAGGTTTATGGCATTTGGCGAGCAGAATGTGTCTCAGAGCGTCACAGATTTACTACTGCGTCTCTAATTTCAGCCGGGAGACGTATTTAAGAGTCGTAAAAAAAAGCTAGGCAGAGAAAAAGAAAAGAAGTAAAATGGAGAGCCCAGCTCGGCGGTAGCTACATCAGAAAGAGCACAAAAGAGGCAGGCGTCGGAGAGGTATTGACCCCGCATCGACCAGCAGAGTGCACACAGTGCTATTGACCAGATAGGGGAGAAACCTGGGGAGGCATCTTACTGTGCCCAGCTGCTGAAAAACAGAGAGGAAAAATAACGGCCTTATGCACAGAGTACACTGACCTTGCAGATAGTCCTACAGGCGTTCTCTCCGGGTTCCGTTTGTGTGTGTGGGTGTGAAGTTGAGAGTGTGTGTGTGTGTGTGCGTGCGCGCTGTGTGTGTGTGTGTGTGTGTGTGTGTGGGAGGGGTGGATGTGTCCTGTGGCGTGTTGGGGAGAAGCTCGTCCTTCCTGCAGGTGTGATCTGCAGTGTGTTGTGGTGGAGGCTTCACGCCATGTTTGCCTAAATGGTTGCCTTTAAAACAGTGCCAGTACCAGTCTCTCTCTGTCTCTCTTTCTCTCTCTCTCCTTCTGTCTGACTCTCCTCTCACTCTCTCTCTCCATTCAATGCTGGTTTCCTGTCTTTCTCTCGCTCTCTCCCTCTCCATTTAATGTTAGTTTCCTCTCCTTCTCTCTATTCATTTCCCCCCCTTCATCTGTTTTCCCCCTCACCATCTCTCTCTCTCTCTCTCTCTCCCTCTCCTCTCTCTCTCTCTCTCTCTCTCCATCCCGTTGGCATAGACCCGTATGGAACGGGAGCGCTTCCTTCCGGCTCGTCCTCCACTGGTGCAGGTGACAGGAGCCTGGAGCCCTGGCATGGGCCCGAAGCGGAGGCCAGATGGTCCCAGACCCGGTGACAATCAAGGTGGGCTGCAGCCCAAAGACCGCGAGCCCAACGGCCGTCGCCACCGTCCCTTCCCTTTACTCTCACTTTGCGTGTGCGCTCTCCCTCCCTCCCTCTCTCCCTCCCTCCCACTCTCCTTGTCTCCCTCCCTCCCTCCCTCCCTAACCTCCACTGTGCAGTGCCTTAATCTTAGTCAGACAATCAGACAGGGTCGACTCCCTTTAATACCACAGAGAGGACTAAAATGGCCACTGCAACCAGGCTGCAGGAAAAAGGGGAAGTTGTGCAGCCTGCACACATTCAAACTGTCAAAATAACAAATTCACTATTTTTCCCGCTCTCTACCCACCTCACACATAAACACACACACTTTCTCTCTCTTTCGCTCTCTCCCCCTCTTTCTCTTTCTTCCTGTCTTTCTCCCTGAGTCTATGCCTGTGTGTGTGTGTGTGTGTGTGTGAAAGAGAGGGAGAGAGATAGAGAGATGTTTGTGTCTCTGTGTTTGACTTCTCTCTGCTATTAGTCACCTTGCCTTGCTTACGGATATCCGAGATGGGTTTTGCTCAACGATCGTGACAACAGGTGCAGCAGCCGTGTCCCTGGGGGGCCTGGCGTGGATGTGGGGCTGATAATTGGCGGGTTGGGCATTACGTGGGACTGCGGCAGAGCCCTGGCGTTGCAAGGGGTGGGGTGGGATGGGGTGGAAAAGGGGGTGGGGGGGTTGCTGCCGGGAACGGAACGAGGGATGAGTTTTCTGTAGGCAACGGAGACTGGAGGACAAGGGAGCAGGCGAACACACAGGAAAGGGAGAGGGAGGGAGGGAGAGGAAAGGTGGAGGAGGTGGAGGAGGAGGGAGGGGGGTCATTAAACTAGAAACCGGGAACCACACGGGAGGCAGAATTTGAAATGATTCCCCCCTCAGCAACACCAGCCCAGCAGCAGGGCTGCTTCTTCCCCGCTCTCTCTCTCTCCACCTCTCTCTCCCTCTTTTTCTCCTCCCTAATCTCTCCCTCCCACCCTCCTACCCCAGCCCCCACCCCTTCTCTCTCTCTCTTTTACTCTCATTCTCCAACTTTCAGTCTTATGGTACCAGACTCTCACTCTCTCCCTCTTTCTCACTCCCACTCTCCCACCTTCTCTCTGTCCACCTTCCTCCCTCTCTTTCTGTCTCTCCCTTTCCTTCCCTCTCTCTCCCTCCCTCTCTCTCCCTCCCTCTATCCCTCACTCAGAGATGCAATTAATTCGGATGGAGCCTGCCAAGAGTGTAGAGATAGAGGGATGTGGGGTGCGCCCTGGCGCTCTCAGGCAGCGAGCTGGGCTCACACTAACAGCCTCAGCCTCCTTGTCTCTCCCATCAGAGCCTCCCAACGCACACACACACACACACACACACATACACACACACACACACACACACACACGCACACACACACACGCCACACACACACACACACACACACACACACACACACACACACACACACACACACACACACACACACACACACACACCAAATGGCTGTGGCCTTGCCTCTCTTCTGCTCCCAACGCAGCCAGCACTGGAGCCAGCAGCAGAGTGGATAGCCTGATTGATCAAACACCAGAACGCTGTTCTCTAATATCCTGATGAATGCACACACGGAGGACAGCGTACAGCGCCTCTCAGTGTACTCCCCATAACCATAGATGTCATAGTCACAGGATACTCCCCATGACCATAGATGTCATAGTCACAGATGCAGATGTGCTAGGGAAGTGAATGTGAGTTATGGACAGGTGAGAAGATCAAGGGACTGACCGTGGTGATGGTCCGTGTGTGTGTGTGTGTGTGTGTGTGTGTGTGTGTGTGTGTGTGTGTGTGTGTGTGTGTGTGTGCTGTGTGAAAATGTAGATGTACTATGATGAGTGAAGGGGAGAAGGGAAAAGAAAATGTTTTGAGAAAGAGACAGAGAGAGAGAGAGAGAGAAAGAGAGACAGACAGAGAGAGAGAGAGAGAGAGAGAGAGGTGTCACGGTACACAAAGCACGTAGCATGTTAAATGCACCAGGGAGGGAGACTTGCTCAGGGCCAGAGAGAGTGTCGATACGGAGGAAATTGATCGTAATCAACAGCGCTGTAGAGTGTGTGTGTATGTGTGTGTGTCTGTGTGTCTGTGTGTGTCTGTGCTAACTGAAGCTCCCTCTTTTCCAGGTCTTCTCTTCTCCTGTTTCTATCTATTGCTCAGCACACTTGCTCCCATAACCTGCCATTCCCATTGAAACCCAGCAAGAACTCTTCGGTGCAGAGCAAGGCGCCATTCACCTCCAGGTCTCAATTGTTTCTCTATGGAATGCCACGACTAGGGAAGAGCTAGACCACTGTGACACACCTCACATTTATTTGAGGCGGAAGCAGAATGACTACGTTATGCCAGGAAACCAGCTATCTAGGTAAGGATAATGTGTCATAGCAACACAAACACTCAACCAATTTCCTCCTGGCGTTTTTTTTCTTCACATTTTTAGAATATTAGCAACGCACCTCTTGTTTTAGAGACAAAAAAAGCATCTCATTGTAAATGCCGCCTAAGTGAGGTATTGTTTACTGCTGTCAGTGTCAAAGGTGAACTAAGTGTGTGTTTCTCTGGTTAGTAAGGTACATTTGGCAGTGTTCTATGGATTGTTATTTATTATTATTAAAAAAAAAGACATTTCATTCATTTTTAAAACACACATTTGATCAACTATCGGACATGATTACATCAGCATCCTGTTAGTTCACAGAGGCAGTGGAGTTGAGGGTTTGGGTTTGAGCTCTGTGCTTTTTGATGAATGGCGATAGGCAGTAAATCGCATTACTGAGCCTCTGCGTGCATTTGGATTTCACCTGATTATGGCTGCTCAGTGGGTAGCTGGTCAGTGAAAAATGACGGGCAGCTGAATCATAGGAGGTGAGGGTGTGTGACTCACCCCCTCACACAACCCCCACAAGCCACCCTCCCCCCACCCTTCTCCATGCTGCACCATAATTTCTCATTTGAAGACGGCAGCGTACCTGGCTGCCGCGCGGCTGTGCTGCTAAAAGCACTGGCCCAATTATAGCATAACACCTAGCCCCGCGGTTTCCATGGCTGCGCGATGCCTCGGTCCCACGGGACGCAGCGTGGAGGAACGAGCGTCTTATCAGCCATCACCCTGGTAATAACACTCCCCCGAGCCGCCACTGCCTGCGTCAGGCCTTAACAAGGACCCCGAGTGAAATCTCTCCCATTTCAGCCACAGCCATTGATTTGTGCTCTCGGTGCTGCTCACTGTCCCCTGATGTGTGTGTGTGTGTGTGTGTGTGTGTGTTTGTGTGTGTGTGTGTGTGTGTGTGTGTGTGTGTGTGTGTGTGTGTGTGTGTGTGTGTGTGGGTGTGTGTGTGTGTCTGTGTCTGTGTACTGGGGGATTGGATGTGTGTGCTTAATAGTAGAAATGTAGGTGAGGGAGAGGAAATAAAGTGTTGATAATGTGTTTATTTAAGTAGTTGTGTGTTTACCACTATATTGCAGTAGTAATTTTTGTGGTCTAATCTCATGGTTTACCTCATGTGTGTTTTTGCTTGATGCCCCTATGTGTCCTTCTTCTGTTATTTTCTATCTGGAATCTTGGTATTGGTCTGTTTTAAATCCTAGTCATGGCTAGTTTATTCTAGCTAGGTACATCCTAGTCGTAGCTTGTGTCCTTAGTCAAGTAAAGATCACAATCTTTGACCAGAAGTTGACCTTGAGCTTTTACTGTGCAGAGGTCGTAATAGCCCAGAACCTTTCTTTTATAGACATCTCATTTTCAGACATGCATCAAACCAGAAGATTTGTCAATACACCTGAACCTGTGCTGCCTTACCATAAGAGACCTCTCTGAACCTGTGCTGTCCTACCATAGGAGACCTCTCTGAGCCTGTGCTGTCCTACCATAGGAGACCTCTCTGAGCCTGTGCTGCCCTACCATAAGAGACCTCTCTGAGCCTGTGCTGCCCTGAGATGGCTGGCTAAGTGGCATCTCCACCCCCGCACATGTGAAGCCCACTGCCTCTGGCCATCCAGCCCAGCGTGTCCGGTAGCACAGTGTGTCCAGCAGCACGGTGTGTCCAGTAACACCAGTAACAACCTAAAATAGACACCGGCATACTCCTGCGGCCGAACAAACGATTGTGATTGGACTTGTTGGGGCCGAATTGTTTTAGCTTTTGACACCGAGATTCCCGCTGAGCTCAGTAGTTAGAGCCACTCTGTGATCAGGGGCGGCTT
>NC_137920.1:55555339-55605339 GCF_963457725.1 Sprattus sprattus | reverse complement strand
CTTTTAAGCCACTTTTGATAGAGCACATGAATCACGTGACCAAAATAGTACAAACATCATTTGAAGCACAAAAACGTGTTTTTGGGTATCTTGCTCTGTGTCTTTCTCTTTTTTTTTCTCTCTCTTACACACACACACACACACAGACATAGACATTTTTGTCATCTGTTTCTTCTCCTACCTGTTCCCTCTCCATATTTGCTGTCCTGTCTTTGCCTGGAGCTCATCTAGTAAGACCTTAGTGTCCTCTTTCTCTTTCCCTTTCTCTCTTTCTCTCTTTCTCCCTTGGTCCCCTCCCCCTCCTCCCTCTGCAGCCACGGGCCATGGCCCTGACTCCACGTGAAACCCGATACGGCACATTTATTATTTAGTCAGCACGCAGTCACGTAGTGCTCCCACCGCACAGCTCTCACTGGTGCCACCAGCCCACAATCCCCCACCCCCCCCTTGCCCGCCCTGACTGGACACACACGCACACACACACACACACACACACACACACACACACACACACACACACACACACACACACACACACACACACACACACACACACACACACACACACACACACACAACACACACACCCTGCAGAAAGAGCTGAAAGTGGATGTAGGCTGTGGAAGGCCCACTTGTGGTTAGGTCTCTTTGCTCTAGAGTCGTCGCCCTTCAAAGCACAGTGCTGCTGCAGCAGAGAAACAGATTCACCAGCACCGCCTAGGCCTATCAGCCATACCCTGTGTATTCACACACACACAAACACACACACACACAATCTCACACACAAATGTCACACACAAAAAAACAAATAAATACCAAACTCCAAATTCTCACATACAGAGACACACACACACACACACTTAAAGACTGATAGTAACAGCAACCCTCACTCACTGTCACATGTGCACATGCTCACCAAAGAAACCTAAAACAACCTGCATGACTGTTTACAAAGACACATTTGTCATCACACACACACACACACACACACACACACACACACACACACACACACACACACACACACACACACATACACACACTCTCTGACCAGGGCATCTCTGTGTGAGGTGGAAAACAAGGCCACCCAGACACACAAGCCCTAACAGCAACCCAGTTACCCAGCGAATAACCTTCACACGTATCTGCGGGGCTTCCACAAGTTCGGCCAAGAGTATTCCTCACATTTCAGCCACACACACACACACACACACAAATACCCCTCGCGTCCCCACCCTCCTCACCTATGACATTTCACCAACGCAAAACCATGACCCTCCTAACCCCTGCCCCTCTCACTCGAGACTCCCTCATCAGTGACCCCTGACCCCCAACCCCCTTGACCTTTCACCCTCATTTTGTAGGAACACTCGTCTGTGACACGCGGGGGGAGGCGGGGCTGTGGGGGCAAGCCCATTCCCAAGGTCGCCATCCATCTGATAGAGCCCCCTCTCAAAGCACAGCAACTTTATCTGACCTCATTGATTTTACCGTGAATATCTCACGCGGTGCCTGCCACCCTGTCTCCTTGTCTTTAGGGCAGCGTTAATGTTTCGAGCTCTGACAGGAGAAGCTCTCTCCCTACAACATCAGGTAGTCTGATATTGCTTCACCACATTTACATCTGGCTAAAGTGAAGCTTAAATAGACGCTTAGATATTTGGTTGAAGGGTCATTTAGATCCCTTCCCCAGAGAAGGCACCTCCCTCTGGTGTTCTCCAGCCTCTTACATCTCCACCATCTCTTCTCCCCCCCCACACCCCCAAAACAGATGACCATGCACTCATCATGGGCACTTATTCTACCATTAAATCTCTGAGCTGACATCCTGGTGAGTGTGTTAAAGGAAGAGAACATTTTCAATCCGTGTGTGTCCACACACACACACAATCATGACCCTCTTTATCCTGCTAGACAGCAGTGTTCTTGGTCTCCTGTGTGTCTGGCGTTAAACGAGGCTGTGTCTGCTTGCGTGTTGTTCTTCCCTACTTCAGTGGCTGGTCTATTTGCAGACATGGCTTCTGGTCAGTGTGTCTTTCTCTGTCTGGTTTCTGTGGGGATGGGTGGAGAGGGGAGTGGTGCCGGGTGACAACTGTGCTATTCGGCCGGCATGCCAAACTATGAGCTTTCTCAAACGGACTTAGATATCACACCTCTTATCAGAGAAATCAGTGTCTACTCTGTCTGAACAGGCACACACAATACAGAGACAGACATATGCACACACACACACACACACACACACACACACACACATACACACACACACACACACACACACACACACACAAATATATATATACAGACAGAGAGAGAGAGAGAGGGAGGGAGATGCAAACACACACAGAGAGATCCTGTATAATACAATGTAATATAATCACAATGCTGTATACGATCAAATACCACCATTATGAAAATACATATGGACAACCCCAAAGTGATCCCAAGAAAATTAGTTGAGAGTGAGCCTACACTGAGGGAGCCTTTCATGTAGTTGAGCGAAAGACACACACAGGACAACACCACAGTCAGGACCCTGGCCTGGCCTGCTCTGCGAGCGCCTTGTTCCTCCCCTGCTCCTCTTGTGTCAGTGGAAACGTAATGTTCCGAAAATATATCCAGACATCTCGCACCAGCAAGGTGTGAGGTGTCAAAGGCCTCAACGCGACACCCCCACCACGAGCACAGCCTTTATTTATTAATGGATGGATTTATTTATGGATGGATTTCTTTACTTACTTACTTTTTTTTTATTTACTTACTTTCTTTTTTTTATTTTCTATTTTTTATTTCCCCTCATTTGCATCCCAATCATGTTGCAGGGGAAACCACCAGAATCATCTCAGTAATGCTCCATCTCTTGGTGTCTCTCCCCGAACTCACAGGCACTATTTCCAGTGGTGTTGCAGGTGTGGCTATGTCTCAAGGAGCCAGCCCAGCAACACATTCACACATGCTGGTGCTAAGAGGTTCACACGAATGAGTACGAGGACCAGCCGTTAAATCTGGATGCAAACATATGCACATCACAGGCAATCAAGAGAGATGATCAAAATAATGACATAATATGTCTAAAAGGCTAAGCTGCAAATAACTACACGGGAAGAAGGGGATTCTACTTGTTAAATCAATAAGAACAATACAGCACGAGGAACCTTTTACAAACCCAGGTCAGATAAATCCCAACACAGAATCTTATAATTATTTTTTTTTAAATCACTAAACTTGAAATATTTAGACTCAAATTGATTCATAATTGGAAATAATTAGCCATCCATAATTTTTTGCATCGTCCAGAGATTACTTTTTTTCTATTCTAATTGCGTGCATCCAAGCATAAATTCTGAATGTCACGCTATACATTTTCCAGTATTAAAAAATGTGCACTTTTTTCCAATGATTAATGTCAAAGAGGAGTCTGAATGGATGCTGACAGCAGCATGAATCAGCAGCATCATAAATGATGTAACACACGCGACAAATCCCTCAGATCTCTGTTTTCCTCCTGTATGTCTTTCATCATGACATCATAACATTCCCTCTAACATGTTTGACATTAGCTAATGCATTATATATAAAAGTGTGTGTGTAACGTCACAGCAGATTAAACAACTTTCACTTAGTGTGCGTTTAAATCTGACCTTGCAAACCTTTGATGATTTGCCAGAGCAAACCAATTACAGTTTTTGCTGCGCAAAATGTAAACATTTGCATTTGCATGACAGGGAACATGAAATTCATTTTTTTTGTTGCATTCTAATGTCATCCTATTTGACTGAATGGAGCATTGAGAGGAAAAGGACATGTAAGCGGTTGTGGTTTAGGATCAATGTGCAGCCATAACACTGCCTATTCTCAGGCACCTGAGTTAAGTGACTAACATGGTGGCAGTCACGTCAGCTTAGATGTCAGGTACTATACGTTAAATTGCTTCATCTATGTTGTTAAGGCAAAGTTTCTGACTTGAGGAGTTTCCCTTCAAAACATGGATGTATACATCTGTCTTCAAACAATTATACATGCCAGTATGTATGTATGTCTGTATGGATGGATGCGCGTATGTGTGTGTGTGTGTATGTATGCAAGTATGTATGTATGTGTGTGTGTGTGTATGTATGTATGTATGTATGTATGTATGTATGTATGTATGTATGTATGTATGTATGTATGTATGTATGTATGTATATCTATGTATGTATCTATCTATGTTTGTATCTATGTATCTCTGTATCTATGTATGTATAAGTGCCGTGTACTTGCTAACGACAAAGAAAAATGCAGAAATTAAAGTTTCAAAAGCTCTGGTCCTTTCTCTCTTTCCCTCTTACAGTCAACGGCTGCAGGACAGCGCACCACATTCAGGGGAACATTTCCCCTGGCCTCTCATCTGCTAGCTCACATTCTTTCCCCCACTCTTTAAGTCTCCAGCATCATGTCCTCCAGTGGGTACAGTGCAGCTAGCTACACCGCTGAAGGACTGTGGCACACTGACAGAGAATGGAATATCATTCACAAAAACATCAGTGTCAACACGTCCTCCTGCCTCGACACAATAACTCCATCAAGCACCTTGTACTTGCAACTTTAATGCCGTAGCATCAATAAATGTACAAGTCTTTTATGCAAGATGCTAAACGAAGGCGCCGTCATGATTAGACTGCTTGCGCGCCGATGAATGTCACTAAGTGGCTGGCTGTACATGGGACTTTATGGGAGCACTGGAGGAGGAGAGTGATGAGAAACAGGCCAATGCTCCATCAAGCCAACATGAGGTGACCTCAGCGAGAAGTTTGGAGGGCCATTAAGCCACACAGGCGTGCCACAGGAGAGAGGGCAAGGGGAGGGCGCCTGTGCCACACTGACACCTGGTGCTCCAGATGACAGCCCTATGGCCAGATGGACTATGTCACACACACACACACACACACACACACACACACACACACACACACACACACACACACACACACACACACACATACACACACGCACACACACACACATACATACACACACACACGCACACACACACGCTCATGCACATACAGACACACGCACCCACACACAGAAACACACACACACACACACACGCACACACTCACACACTCACACACACACACACACACACACGCACACGCACACGCACACGCACACACACGCACATACAGACACACACACAGTAACACAAACACACACACTCAGTCAGTGATGTGCTAACGCAAACCCTCTGAAAAAATCCACCAATAGACGAAATTGCCGAAATACTTATGTGCACAAACACGCCTAAGCATCCTACATCTCTGGTATGGGTTTTATGTTACTATGCGTTGCTACTCGTCGCGTCCTCGTCTCACAGAGAAACATATGGCTCCAGAACCATCCATTCTGTAAAAGGAGCTTTACCTAAAGACTTCCTGTAGGCCACGGGGGGAGACAGATCTTTAACACTGGGGTGGAATAATCAGGGGATGGTGAGGAGAGGGTGACGTAATGTAAGTGTGGGGGACAGATTAGAGAACACCCTGCGGAGCTTGTCTGCCCACACACACACAGTCATGCGCACCAGCAACACACACACACATGTACACACTCACAAAGACACATGCCTTCCCCCACCCGTGCCACCTGTCACACCCCATCCTAAAAGCCCTTTAGCTCCCCTCTTGACTTCTACTAAAATACGGAGAACCATTTTAAACTCTCTCACACACAAACACACACACACACACACACACACACGCACACACACGAACACACACAGACACATAGAAATATACACATCCATGTTCATATACACACATCATCTACACTTATGTAAACAAACACAGACACACAAACACACATACATGCAATTTCACAACATATTTACACAATCAAACACACACAACTATAATACACACCCAAACAAACACAACCAAACACGGTGTGACATTAGGGAATGTAAAATGCAAAAC
Source organism: Sprattus sprattus (assembly GCF_963457725.1). Lineage (NCBI taxonomy): Eukaryota > Metazoa > Chordata > Actinopteri > Clupeiformes > Clupeidae > Sprattus > Sprattus sprattus. Next base: position 55,599,385 of record NC_137920.1, on the reverse strand, counting down.
TTTTGAAGTAATTTTTTTAACTACTTCAACAAACTGTTCGATACCATCACAGCACCCATATTCTTTGGTTAGCCTACTAAGCTAATTGGCCACCAGACCTCCACACAGAGTTCAGATCAAGTGACAATGGCAAGACAATCCAATCAGGGCAATCCCAAATTATCTGGTGAATATGTGACAATGATTCCCTAAAGCCAACAGCTAACAGAACTAAAAGAATGACCTCTGGTCTCTAAAGAAGTGTCCCGACAATAACACCTAACCAAAGTCAAGGCAGGAGCCCGCCAGATCAAGATCTTTTGTGCTGGGTTCAGATCTAGCTTCCGGTCTGAAATGCACTGTGCTCCTCAACCAAGGCTGGGTATTGATCTAGCATCAGGTCTGAACTTCACTGTGCTCCTCAACCAAGGCTGGGTATTGATCTAGCATCAGGTCTGAACTTCACTGTGCTCCTCAACCAAGGCTGGGTTCTGATCTAGCATCAGGTCTGAACTGCAGTGTGGCACTCAACCAGGGTTGGGTTCTGATCTAGCTTCCGGTCTGAACTGCACTGTGCTCCTCAACCAAGGCTGGGTTCTGATCTAGCTTCAGGTCTGAACTGCACTGTGCTCCTCAACCAAGGCTGGGTTCTGATCTAGCATCAGGTCTGAACTACAGTGTGGCACTCAACCAGGGCTGTCACTTGTTGAAGGACAGAGTGTCCCACTGTTTCCCCAGTCAACCAGAATAGGTCATGAATGTGTTATGATACCTAAAACCTAAATCTTAAGCATATATCCTTTCTTAATGGCCAACTGGCCACAGCCCTCCCCCAGTGTCTGCTCGCGCCACTCTTACCTCCAGAGCTGCAGACGGCTTCTTTTTCAGCTCATCGCATTTGCGGAACTTGCAGATCTGGTGGCCGGTCTTGCGGTTACGGCAGCTGCTGCACTGGTCACAGTTAATCCTGCGCCGGCAGGGCTGGCACATGCCGCAGCGTTTCCGCTTCTTCTTGCCGGAGCTGATGGCAGACGCCAGCTCGCTCTGCGCTGGGTATTCGGCCAGGCCAGCCATGTGCAGTGCGCTGTCCGCCAGGAACACTCCAGCCGGCGTCATGATGAAAAGACCCGGGTTGAACGGGAAGCCACCGCCCATGCCGTAAGCGAAGTCGGCGAGGCCGCTCACCGCCTCCACCGCCGAAGCCGCTTCCAGGTCGCCCGAAGTGACGCCCGTCTCACCCCCAACGCCCATCCCGACCCCCATTCCCCCCGGCAGCAGCATGTGCTCCATCCCCGCCCGCTTCAGCAGCGCTGCTGCTTGGGCGAAGTGGAGCAGCCCGTTCTGCCCCTCCAGCATCTGCTCCAGGGTCCGGTCCAGTTTACCCAGGGTGGGCACTGATGCTGGGGGCTGCTGCTGCTGGGGGGAGGGCTGCTGCTGGTGGCGCTCTTGGGACTTGGTGATGTGGCTCTTGGTGTGGCCGTTGCTGTGGAGTCCGTTGACGGAGGCCGGGTTGCAGGCGGGGGTGTACTGGGAGAGGGCGCGGGAGTGCTTCAGGCTCTTGCTGAGCGGCTCGCTGATGATGCCGCTGCGGTTACGGCGCTCGGTGACGGGAGAGTCCGGCGAGCAGCTGCTCAGGTCCTGGGCCTCGTCTGTCCGGCTGCCCACCGGCCCGCCGCTCGACATGATCCAGCCCCGGCGTGCGTGCGTGGGTGTGGGTGTGGGTGTGGGTGTGTGTGTGTGTGTGTGTGTGTGTGTGTGTGGGGGGGGGTGGGGTTGGGGGACAGGATGGGTGAGGGGGTGAGGGGGAGAGGGGCCTAGTGCCACTCGTTTGCCTACTGGAAGCTCTAGTGAGGATGGAGCCTCCCCTTGACAAACAAATCGGCCGGCCAATGGCAGGCAGGCAAGCAGGCAGGCAGGCAGACAGGCGGTCCCCTGTAGCCTTTGACCTTTTGTCTAAATTTTATCCTTCGTCCACATCCTTCCACTGGTACGCCAAAAACTAGGAGACAGAAAAAAAGAAAACATCACAAGAGAGTTGTTCTCAAAGACATTTTCAGACACATCAATAAAGCAGTGAAATACAGAGTTGGCAAACCACTCCGCACATTCTTTCTTGTGACCCAACCACACAGTCAGTGATGATTCCGACCTCCGCAAGTGGTTCACATGTAAAGTAGACATAATTAGAACATTAGAATGTCAATCTGCTCTCCCGTATCCCACCCACTCACCAGACCAGTTCATACTCCTCTCCTTATGAACCCAACCAGGAAGACTCACAGCTTCCCTCATTTGTCAAAACATTTGTCATAACGACACATATCAGTATATGGGAATATAATAACTTACACCTGACAGTGAGCTATTCACAACCTGGCATAATTCTAAGATCCCAGAGAATCTCAAAGAGATTCTTGTTGTCCTCTGACTCCTCGGCAGGGAAGCCATCTATGTAAACACACCGATGACTGTAATGACGTTTGCAGTCACTGGTGCACAAAAATCACACACACAAATGACTGATCTAGATCAAATAAGTTTTAAAAAAAAATGTGGTTGAGAGTGTGTCACACAAATATGACCATGCACTGCAGCTTTCTCTCTGTCACATCCTCTCAGTCACACACACACACACACACACAGTCATCAAAGAAATCCATCAGTTCAGCATTATAATTTGTGACATGATGACACCATTTCCTGAGTGATGGACGGGAGCGCTTTTGTCATTGACTCTGAGGTGAGAGGAGCCATCCTGGTCAGATCCTGTGTGCTACTCCTCAGGGCTGGAGGTCAACGAAGCAGCATGTATATCACATGGGCTTTGCTCATGTGTAGAGAGGGAAAGCTACCCAGTTGTGAACACTAAAATGTATTCATTCATTTTCACAAAATGTTGTGCCAGCTGGCAGAAGTTCAGGTGTTAGTATCGTCCTGTTTATTTGAATAACTTATGACAATTTAAAAAGGAACAAACCATTTCAGCGACCTGTGTCACACACACACACGCACACACACACACACACACACACGCACATAACCCCAGAGAAAAAATCTGAGGAAATGGCCGGCCCAGTCCTTATAAGGGAAACAAAGGGAAGGGGAGGGAGAAGGGCTGGAGGAGAGGGGAGGTGGGAGAGCAGGGGGTTGGGGGGGGGGTGGGGGGGTGGGGGGGTGGTGGTTGGGGGGATGGCGGGGGGGGGGGGGGGGGGGGGGGGGTCTGCGCAGTGTGTGGAAATTGGAAGGCCAGAATTAGTGGGAGGTAAAGCTTCAAAGGCAGGAGCGCAGCCCCCGCATTCTCACCAGCTCAGGGGTCTGTGGCGCCAGCGGACCACAGCCAGCCCCCCCCCCCCACCACACATGCACACCTCCCACTCCCCGCCACCCCATCTCCCCGTTCGCCCCGCCACCCCAGCTCCCCATCCCCCAGCTCGCCTGCTGACCAGGAGCCTTGCGGCACAGCCACAGTCCGCCTGCTGTGCCCTTACGCCAGAAATGGCTCCTCTCGCCAGCGCTCATGCCCGCTCCCAGCCTGGCCATGTTCACCATAAGCATCCATGACATCACCTCCAGTCCCCCTCTGTCCCACTCTCTCTCTCCTGCTGCCTCTGTGTAAGATTCCTCACATTCATAATCTAACTTTCGTTCTTGTCAATCGCACCTGAATGACTGTATTGCAATGGAAACATATTTCGATTCTAGGGCACCTGTCATGCTTCTACCTGCATGTTGTCTTTGTACATTGGAGAACTCGTAGAAAGCATGGAGAGTTGGAGAGCTGAGTCCATCAACAACAGCACTCAGAGTGACTTTGTGTGTCATTAACAACTTCCTCTCATTCACAAAAACACATACCAGAGTCTCAGTCACATTTCTTGACTGGCATATCTCACAAGATAAGGTATGAGAGTGAAACAAACTGTTGTCATCAGCAGCGCAAGATATATGCCGTACACATATGCGCTTCTATCCTTTTGCCACACCATGATGCCCACTGTCTACTTTCATGCAATTTGTTAGTCAAAACAACAACTGCACAATCTATGATTAGTGGCGCGTCAAGGGTCGGGATAGTCAGGTGAAAACATCTGATCAGATTTGCCTCCACAGAGAGTGAAGAAGAATTATTATTTTCTGTCTGGGTACAACACTTACTGACTAACCCTTTTCATAAATTACACACACATAGTTTTACTTTCCATTCGGTCCATACTTACAACTAAGATTTTTTTATAACTCCTTTTATGCTAAATTGATCTATAACAAAGGTATACATTTCTTTAGATAGAAATAAAGCATAAACAAAGATGAACCATAACTGGTACTTTTCATTCAGAATTCAGATAAGGTCACAATTAATTTAACATTATGGACTTTTGATTCAGTTTACCATATCATATTACCATATCCAATCAGAAAGATGAGTTTGGTTGAATACCTTGAATACAGTGTATCTGTCTATCAAAGAAAATGTACAAGCTCAATGAAACATGCTTCATGTCACCATGTTAATTTTCTTCAGACGTAAAATGAATATGGTAATTAAATGATTTAACTATTTTACAGTTTTGTTTTTAACTGGCAACCTCCCCTGTAGAAAATGTAGTGTAGCCAACAGCAAATCATTAATACATGACGACTCTTTTAAAACAAAAGGTCAAACAGGGCCACTCAACAGCGTGGAGATGAAGGCAAGATTTACTCATAATGAAGTGATTAACTGACAAGTAAACCTAAGCTTTCTTCCCAGCCAAGGGAACTAAAAAACAAAGCATCTTTTGTAGTAGCACTATCTTGATGAGAATCAAGTGTTGACTGCTTGTCTTGAATGCCCTAGAGAAGAGAACAGAGAACATGAATCCATAGGTCCGCAGGACCTCCAGTCTTCTCGTCACAAGTACCTCCAGACAATGTAGCCAGTTGCTTCCTTCAGTGGGGGACGGTTTGACCAACTGAGCACAGTGGTGCGTTGTGAGCCTTTTGCACTGTCACATCCATTTAAAGATTCTAATTAGCCATTATGGTCTTTGAAGTGTTTAGTGTTTATATGTCTGAGGATAAATGAAGTGCAGTCACACAAGTGAGCTCCAAAAGACATCTAATCCTTCAGGGGGGGGTGGGGGGGTGGGGGGCATTGAAGAATAGCTCGACAGCCCGGTCAAGCATTTACTTTACACTGGGAATTTGGGGGTTTTGTTTGTAATTGCTGGAGTTTGAGATTCATCAGTTTCGCTCCCTTTGAGCTAGGCAGACTGCATATGGCAAGCTGCTTTAGACTGCCACTTTCGCAGAGAAGTAAACATTAATAACTGACTCTTTAATCTTGAAGTCATCAATTTGAATCCACAATGCTTTTTTAAACAAAACATGTTTCTTACCAGGTTTATGACCAGATGCAGCAGCCTATGTCAAAGACAACAACAGGGAGGCAAAGACTAGTCGTATTTTTCAGGTAAAATGGAATAATATCTTGACAAGCGCAATTTCTTCAGACTTTTTAAGCCTCAAGTTTCTAGTTCTCCAGATTTCATAAATTATCAAAATGTGTTTGCAAAGTGTAATCTATAAATAATCTTCAACTAATACAAATCTGACAGCTGATAAAAGTATTTGATGATACTGATTCCTGATTTGTAAGGCTGCTCACTTGTAGACCATGAGTGGAGTCTCCCCCCATAAAGTATGACAGGGAACTTGTTTGTAAATCAAACAAACTTGCATGTCTCCTGTTGACAGTATTATTTGATCCTGCTCAGCAACAGCCCATGTTAGTGACTAGACAATAAGGACAGCAGAAGCAACATGTCCTCTAAGTGCTGAAGTAGGATATGCCTCCATTTTCAGTAAATGACTGAATTCACAGCCTATGGTTTTGACAGGCTAGAAGTTACACAGGTGATCTAAAGAACGTGAAATAGGTGTTCAGTTTAAAAAACTAACCCTGTTATGTTTGGTTATATAGTTATATTCATTATATCAAGGGATCCACGCTTTGCTCCGGTGTGGCTATGTCTGTCTGACTGAAATGTATTTTCAGTGAATATGTGAGTGTAAATTATCATCATCATTATTATTATTATTATTGTTGTTGTTGTCGTCGTCGTCATCGTCGTTGCTCTTTCACAACACTACAACTCTAGTCCAGATTTCCATCCCTCCGTCGACCACGTCAGTTTGAAGCTGAGCCCAAACCCCCTCCCTGGAGGTCAGTGTCCGGTGGTAATTGGTCCTTCTCTTTAAAAAGTACTAGGCCGACACAACACACCGCACGCCTGAAATGGAACTATAGTCACATTAGAGACTAGATTTTCTCTCTACATTAAAATGCTGCCATCAAGTTAAACCTCCTTATGACCAGGCTTAAAATCAAAACTTTTTTCCTAATTAGTTGGCCAACCACACAGGCAAAGCACATTTGTGAATCATTTCAAATATGACATGAAGATTTGAATTGATCCGTTAAAGTTTTATGGACTATGAGAAGTTCCTATTAGATAACCTTTTGTGTCAGAAGTGCTGGCCAAAAAAAAGCTAAGCCTGGAAATAGGTAGCAGGCTACTAATAGTAGCCAATGCGGAACTAAGCAAGCCTTCTCTCACGACGCGCAATCACGCAGACTCCACACCTATCCCCCCACCCCCAAACAAACACACACATACACGCACACACGGACGCACACACACATTAATCGCACGGGCGCACGAGACCCAGAACGCTGGTATTGACAGAAATGTGCACAAAGAAATGCCCAAGACTTCCTCCTGTCTAGCCTCTTAATACTTGGCTATTTTAAAGTTGTATTGCTTACATAACTCGCCATACATCTGACTTTGTTTTTTAATTGCTACGACCATTTATTCACCACCAATAGTCACCCCTTTATGAGCGCCACTGCTGCTCACGGATTGCGGCAGTACCGGGGGGTCGCCGTAAATCCCCGTTCTCAGCGGTACAAGCACGGGGACATCGCGCGCAGGAGTCAAGCTGATTCCCTCACCACAAACAATGAGACAGGCAGCGAATACGTTTCGCCTTAATGTGCTTCGCCAAAGTCAAATGTCTTTCCAAAGCCAATATATCGCCCATATTACTATTTCCAACGACAAGGATAAGTTGCACGCCAAACGAGGAAATAAGAATATGTCTAATTGATGAATATGGGTATTCATAATCACATTAAACAGATCATAATATCTTAACAGGTGTATCCTGTTTTAAAAAGTTCCGTCTCTGGGAACTGAGACATCAGTAATAACCATACCACCTGTCGTGATTTCTGTCGTAACCGTCATCTACCTCATATCAATGTAAAGTAGCCTAAACTAACATAATTTGACTCACAAATGTCGGAGAGCACAAACTTTCTTAAAATTCATGCCATTGTTATAAGATTCACACTATTGATTTCGTCGTGCACAACAGGATAAAGACGTATTCCAAAATTTCGACAGCTGACTCTAATAAAGCTATAATAACGTAGTCTGATAAACAGAAGGAATACATTCTTTCAGCACACTCTAATGCCTACTTCTCGTCACCTTTATACAGTGAACAGCACCATAGGCATAAGCTACGAACATGCACGAAATATAAAACCCATAAGTTATCTAACATTAAAACAGTAGTTGCAAAAATACCTTTTGTCTAGGCTCAATGATCTGAAACCACGGTCTCTGTGATGCCAGTGTATGGTCTGCAGCACCACGACAGGGAAAATAGAGAAGAATCATTCTCCCGTTTTCCCAGCTAACTTGATCGTTAGTAAGATGACATCCCAACTTTGAGCAGACTTCAACAAAGTATGATTCCCCCTTCAATGTATCTGCATATTTGCAAACACGGGCCCTTTTTTATTCGCACCTACCAAGGCAGATCCGACCAGAGGGGAGGGCTCCCACTGTCCAAGCGGTCCGTCTCAGAGCTTGCCGTAGAGACTGATGCCAAAAGAAGAAAGAAAAACCTCACTCTTATTTAGAAGAAATATTATGGCCATCAACTATGACCAACCCTAGATAGTCTCAATGAATTACTGTAAAACGTACTTTCACGGAAGCTGAACGGGTGGGCGCTCCAACCTTTCGATTCTCGCAATCCCACCTCTACATCCCCGTTCGCAGAGACGAACATGCAAACCCATTTCATAGATTTTTGGAGCTTCACGTAAAAACCGAACTGGACTTCTAGAGGCGTTGAAGTGGTGAAATATTTCGCAACAAAATTCATCAGAACACGTCTGTAATTACTTAAAAGGCATCAATCGGGGGCAGAGTTGATTTATTTTTGTTCTTACTTTATTTAGGCATGAGGTCACCATTAAAACTTTAAATTGTTACGTTGGAGAGATGTCTGTCAGGGCAGGCTCTTATCCGCGTGCGCTGTATGCTCCATATGATATTTCCCTGTATGAGACAAACTTGATATTTCGTCATACCTCTTTAAGACTGAACTTTCCTTAACACATTCATGCCTCCAATGGATTTGGCTGCCTAACAATATCAATTGACTTCACGTGGTCTTTTGTTGACTTTTATCTCACCAGATTTCTGCTCAGTTAAAATAGGCCTATTAACAGGTAAAATGTGATATTATAGCCTAGTATGTCATGATATATAATATGTGATGTAATATTAACATTAATGAAAAGTAATTATGCATAAATGGTTCATTTACGTGATAATGTTATATCGATACATTTAGTGTAAACTGGGTGGGCGTGAGCCTTATGATATCATGACTAGGCAACGCATAAAGAGCTGGCCCACGATAATAACGTTTAGCCGAAAAATATTTAATGCACGCATGTACATTTCGAACGGCCAAACTTTAGAAGTGTACGACCTGCTTGAATAGAAGAGCCAGCATTCCCAAGCATTGTTTATCATTGGCCATGTATGCGACCGTGCTCACACATGCCCTTTCTGCAGCATGGCTGTACGCTCAACGGTGCTCCGCGAGACCGCGACACTGTCATTAGTGTCCGGCTCCGCTTCTCGTTCGACATGTGAGTCCACTCCACCTCTTTGGAATGTCCTGTCTGCTGGCAGGCGGCCAACCGAAGTGTGTGGAAATGACACCGCCAGGGCGGCAGAGATTTTCCTTCATTTCTCTCCTTCCCGATCGCAGACGGGCTGACATTGGCTAGAAAGTGGAGCAGCTCGTCAGGGACAATCAATGCGAATCGATCGAGCCGTGCGGTTTGAGGCTCCGAGCTGGAAAATAACGCGGCAGCCCGAATGTGCGCGCGAGGGGAGGGGATGTTCTACCAATACCAGCAGTTGCAGCCAAGCTCTCTCCCGCACACAAACACCCGCTCGCAGAAATAGCCTACATTTACTATGCCCAGTAAGCGCTCATCAACCATTTAATTATATTGCAAGTTTATATCAGGATAGGGCGATATCGAATAGGGCATATGAGGCTAGTGATCTGTTGTCTGTTTTAGTTGAATAGGTCTTTTAAAGAACTTAAAACACATCAATGTTTCTGCCCATATTCAATTAGACCCATAATGTTACAAAAACAAACATCACGGTTTAAATAAAAAATTATCTCAGGTAATGCTATTCTGTCTGCTGAGAGCTGTCATAGTTAAGTTTCCCATTAATTGTTGGTCACATTCTGGTATAGTCTATATAACAGCCACTCAAATAAAACCTGTTTTATAACCTTAAAATGACATTATTTTTCTCGATTTTAGTTTTATTTGCTGCTGGAAATACATACTTCAAGTTCCATGACCAATATTCAAATGCTTAGTAAATATGTTATAAACATGTAATAACTGAGAGGTGTACAATACACATTTACCTAAGGCTGTGGCTACCTGAAAAGCATGAACAGGTCTTTACCTTATATTTAGCCTAATATGGCTATTACCAGAGAAAAGGCTATGGCAAATTGTGACAATACATAGATATGGTCAATGGACTATGACTCTGTTATGAATGCTTTATATTAAACTGATGCATTTCAGTGAATGGTCACAATTCATTATGTATGAGAAAAAGCTATTGTATGGAGTTATTTGAGAATTAAATAAGCTGAGGATGCCACCCAAGGCAAGGTCCCCCCCAACTCACTGACATATTTTTGTAGTTGTGCGTTAACATGCAGCGGCTTCGTTGGTGAGATAAGCCCACAATAGGTGCATCCAGTGCCTAACGACGCGCTGGCGTGAATAAATTAGACACGCATTGCTCCGTAATCCCCTGAGAGTCTCCGGGGTTCTGGCAAAGAGCCTGGGCTCACTGTATCTTACATTAAGCAGACGTCAATCCTGTCGGCCTCCTTTCACTTCTGAAAATCATTTCCATGCTGAAGTGCTTGACCGCTCCGAGTGGCCAGTCTCAGCCAAGTCTCAAACCCTCTGAAGCTAGGACAAAGAGGGGGAGGGGACAATAAAAAACAGTGCAGCAGTCAGGCTTGGTATTAATTTAGTTGTTGTTTTTTCTTGTTGCTGTGATACAGTTGTTTGTATAATACAAGTATTGATAGAGTTATTTGACTGTCTTTAGCATGGGGTGGTATTTGGTACTTTAAGAATATCCATGTGTCCATCCACTATGTTATAATGATTCAGACATCACAGAGGGCCGACCTGAGCTCGCTTCACTTTACAATGCCCAGACTTACCACATTCTTCCTGTTCCTTCTCAGCTTGACTACATTCCAACTATTGACCCCAGGCATCTCTCTCTCTCTCTCTCTCTCTCTCTCTCTCTCTCTCTCTCTCTCTCTCTCTCTCTCTCTCTCTCTCTTCCTCTCAGTATAAGAAGAGGTGTTTCAAAGGTATGCTTAAAAAGTGATCTTGATGGTAATGATTTTGCAATCAGCCTTCACTATCCTGTAATAACCACTCTCTCCAATCATTCTCTTGTATTTCAATGTTTAAGTGTTTTGATGTGCTTTGATGATATTTGTATTAATTACTTGAAACCAACAATATTTGCTTACACAGAAGGGGAGATTGTAAACAATCCATGTTATTTTGACGGTCCAGTTAAAGGCTCAGTTGAATAAACAGCAACGGCACTTTCCAAATAAAGGGTGTACACTTGTGGCCGCATATAAAACAAACAAACACAATCTCCGACACCGTTAAGTGTGAAAACATGACCTGTGATGAGTCACGATTTGTTTTTTTTGTTTTTATATTCTCAATGAAACTTTCCCCCTGTTAGTACTTAATTAACTGAAGAAAAAGTATTGAAAGTAAGAAAGATTAACACTTGTGAACTCTAAGGTGAACATGTTTACTCTCACGTTTAAGGTGTGTACATTTTTAGTATTTTTGTCAAATACTGAAGAAGATAGAAACAGTGAGCGATAGAGAGAGAGAGAGAGAGAGAGAGAGAGAGAGAGAGAGAGAGAGAGAGCGCTCATGGGTAGGAGGGAGTAGAAAGCTGTGACACAGGAGACATTGTGGTGGGCGCACTGAGCCCTGAGGCAGCGTCCACACTCGGCTCTTTGTTGTTTTCTCTCTGTGCGAGACGAGGCCGAGCACTTTCCTGCGAGGAGGAGGGATTAGTATTACACGGCCTCCTTCTCCAGCTGCACACATGACCAGCACCACAGGAGTGCCCCCCCAAAGACAGCCCAAAAAGACTGGACAGGGGGGTGAGGGGTTGGGGGAGTGAGAGATAGCGAGGAGAGGGATAGAGGAAAAGAAGAGAGAGAGAGTGAGAGAGAGAGAGAGAGAGAGAGAGAGAGATGTCCAGTTTCTCAGACACTGAGGAATGTTGCAGCCTACGCAAGCAATTCAAACAGACTCGCTGTCCACAACACATCACCTCTACCCATTTACCCAACACCCTCTCACGCAATCACACGCATTTATCGAAACATTCCTCCATCTCCTTACTTTTTCATTACCTTGCCATGCCTTTGATAATCTTTGGCATTTAATTCCATTTCAATTATTATACAGCTATTATTTCATCCTCATGTCTTTTCTGTCTGGTTTCTAACAGTCATCCCTGCGTGTCTTGAACACATTCTCTCTCTCGCTCTCTCTCTCGTCAGATTTGTATTGCTCTGCACACGTCCACTCCCCCACCCCCACCTTGGCCCCCGCTGTGGCCAGATTTTGGGGCATGTCCTGCCTCGCAGTCCTCTCCCTAGAGCATATGGTAGACACAGTAAAACTCCCTGGCTGACTGACAGGGCTTGAGGGTCTCACCTCTCCTCTTTTGCACAGCAGCTGAGAAGAGGAGAGGAGGAGGAGGAGGAGGAGGAAGAGGTGGTGGAGCAGGCAGAGGTGTGACTCATCCAGTGTGACTCTACTTGTCTTATCCTTCCATGTAAAGGCACGCCAGTAGTCTACAGCCCAAACGACTTGATGTCAAGGCCAACCCTGTTTCAATGCTTGCCATTTAAAGCTTTAACAATGTAAACGATCTTATGTGGCAAAAAAACTAAAACGTCAAACATAATGATTGTTTTAATAATTTCACAATACAGATGTCCAGCATAATGTCTTGTGAATATCTGGCTTTGAAAAAGCACCGATTTGTTAAATGATTTTCATCATTCATATAATGGATGTGCCATGAAAGCCAAAGCTGATGTGGTCAGTAAAAAAGCAGTAATATTAAAGCCAGCATTAGATTGCCATCTAGTGTCAGAAGAGAAAATTACAAGACATTATGCTGGACATCTTATGTGGAAAGAAGAAGCCTAACCTTATCCTGGGGTCATATCTGATTGGTGTTAAGTGCTTGTTCGGAACACGTTGAAAATAGAATTGTATTAATGATTATTTAGATTTTTATCCCCAGAAAATGTCAAATATTCAGCCTTAAGAGCCACATCCATCATGATGTTTTTCTAGTAATTTTGGCAATTGACTAAGCAGTAGGACTTGCAGGACACAGGTTTCAAAGCTCCATCTGTGGCTGGACAAAGATAAAAGTAGAGATTTTAAGAACTAGAAAACAAGATCCACCAGGGTAGGAAAAAGTGCTTGAAGGAGATCGCCAAGGGACCATTATCTTGTAAGAAGTAGGTTGAAGCTCAACCGAACAGGCCCACCAACAAACATGAGTCCAGAGCCCTACCAGACAAGGCCAGCAGTAGAGAGGAAGATGGAAGGACGGAAGCCTCAGATCTTGTGGCCTAAATCAAGCCAGAAGAATGAGCGGAAGATCATCAGCACACGTCATCTTCATCCTCGAAAATGACTGAAGAGATGTGTAGCAAGAAAACTGGAGAAGATGGGAGACAAAAACAGAGGGCTCAGAAGGAGATCGAAAGACTTGAGAAGGATAGACGAAAGCAAAGAAAAAAAGTGGAGGGGGACCTGACAATCCTGTGAAAAACCTTCCATGTTCGTCGAAAGCCTCTTTACCAAGGAGAAGAGTTTGATCCTTAGAGTACCTGTAAGGGAACTGGAGGAACACCTGAGGAAGACCTACTCTGAGGTATGAGCCAGTCTCCAGGCTGAATGACATGCCACCATTACACCCAACTGTGTATCAGATCAGAAAAAATCCAGGGAACCATCCAATGGGCACGGATGGAGATCAAGTTTAATAAATTCTGCAGAATTTTCACTCTCAAAGGCCAGCTCACTGATTAAAAGTTCCGCATTAACAATTAACAAAGCCAGCACCAACTGTCCTGGAGAAGCGCATCAAAAGCCTTGGATGATGGTACAACGCAGACCTTAAAGACAGCGAGCAGGTGGAACAACCAAGACAGTATACAATCAGCAGCCTCAAGCAAATCGACACTGCCCTCCCAGGGAAGCTGACAGCTTTGGTGTTTTCAATTCAGACAGCTGCCCTGAATCATGTGGCCAATTGCCATCTACAAGGTCACCCAATCTCATGCAAATCGGCTAGAGAGACTGGTGAACTCACAAGTGGGAAATTGGCTTGGGCTACTGAGGTGCCTCTGCAGCTTAGGGCTTTATGGGAACTCACTGCCAATCTCTAACCTGGTGGAGGTATACAAGTGTGCCAAAGCAAAGCTGGAGATGACTCTCGCAGAATCAAGGGAGTCAATCGCGAGAGGCGTCGCTCCAACCCTAGCAACAAGGAAGAAATGGACCCCAGCCACAGCAGTACTGGACACAAAATCTGCCGTCTGACACCGGGATATAGTGGGCTAGAGTGAGCTGTGGCTGAGTGTGACACATATGATATCCTGCCCTCTCCCACAAACTTAACTCTTCGGCTGGGATATGATTCAGCCTGTCCCGAGTGCAGTTCCTGCCTCAAGCACATCTTGGTTGTTTGCAAGACCAGCCTAATACAAGGCAGATCCACCTAGCAACACAGCCAAGTGGTGAGATGTTTGGCAGCTGAACTGGAGTACAAGAAAGTAATCATCATGCGGCCTGATGCCCAGACATAACTACCATCCTTCAACAGGGAAGGAGAGAAACTGCGTCTTGCCCCCCAACTCATGTCCAGTGACTGAAGCCAGGGATTGGGAAATGTTAGTTGACCTATGGCAGTGGCTCACCTTCCCATCCAAAAACAGTCCAACCAGCGACCGGATCTGGTCCTTCGGTCCAACTCCTGGCGGCGTGTCTTCATCATTGAGCTGAAGCTCCCCTGGGAGAATGCTGTTGATGAGTCATTCGAATTGAAAGGTTGCGAATCGCCAACCTTGCAGCTGAAGTGGATGAGCGAGGCTGGTATGTGAAAGTGCAGTGAGTTGAGTTGAGGTCGGACGAAGGGGCTTTTGAGCCAGTTGCACAAGTAGGAGTCAGAGGGGCAGGCTGATTGGAAGGCAATCAAAGCACTTCCCAACACTACTGAGTTGAGCAGTCACTTGCTGTGGCTGAAAAGAGTAGATACTGTATGGGTTGCCAAGTGTCCACTGGCCATGAGAAACACACCCAGGTCTGATAAGCCTGCGGTGGCCCTGCCCTGGCTGAGGGTGTCTTGTGATAAAAGGCAGAAACACCCGGAGAAGTCAAGGTACACAACTGAAGATGGCAATGATAGTAATATCCTCTAGCGGCCCTCCCCAAGAACACCACTCAACTCAATTGCAGTACAGAAACTTCATGGACTCTAAAATCCAATCCAAGTAATCAGCTAATAGTGTTATTACAGTGCATGAAATGCCCTGTATTGTTATTCCTAGGCTTCTTCTTCTTATTACAGTGCATGAAATGCCCTGTATTGTTATTCCTAGGCTTCTTCTTCTTCTTCTTCTTCTTCTTATTCTTGTTACCTTTTTCTGCGATTAATTCAGCCCGAACCGCTTAACGTAGAAACTTCATTCAAACTTTGTCGCGTAGGTCTTGTAAAGGACACTTATGCTATGTATTTTTCACTTTTCTAAACTTTATACTTTTTAAGATATTAAATAAAAACGAATCAAAATTTTCCCATTGACTTACATTGGGCCATTATGACATCATAATAGGGTCTTTAAACTGGCTTGCACCTGTGCTTCACTGACACCTGCGCCAAATCAAAGGAACCTCTTCTCTGTCCCTCTCAATTTAACTGTAACTAGGAACATTAAGACACCTTCCATTCTCTACTTTTTTTTCTCTCCATCTCTCCATCTTTCTCTCTATCCCTCTCAGTCTACTTTCTCTCACACTCAATCTCTCTTCTTCACTCCATTTTTATCTCCTTTTTTCAATATTTTCACTCTCTTTTTCTCTTTATCCAGAGCCACTCTTGTTCACTCTTCTTTCCTTCTTCCACTCTCCTTTCTTCTTTCCTTCTTTCACGCTTCTTTCTTTTCTTCTTTCCTTCTTCAACTATTCTTTCCTTCTTTCCTTTCTTCACTCTTCTTCCCTTTCTTCACTCTTCTTTCTTTTCTTCTTTCCTTCTTCCACTCTTCTTTCCATCTTCCACTCTTCTTTCCTTCTTTCACTCTTCTTTCCTTCTTCCTTTCTTAACTTTTGCATTTCATGCACTGGTATTTCCTTCAGGAAATGCATTTTCTAGTTACAGTGCATGAAATGCCCTGTATTGTTATTCCTAGGCTTCTTCTTCTTCTTCTTCTTGTTACCTTTTTCTGCGATTAATTCAGCCCGAACCGCTTAACGTAGAAACTTCATTCAAACTTTGTCGCGTAGGTCTTGTAAAGGACACTTATGCTATGTATTTTTCACTTTTCTAAACTTTATACTTTTTAAGTTATTAAAGAAAAACGAATCTAAATTTTCCCATTGACTTACATTGGGCCATTATGACATCATAATAGGGTAATTAAACTGGCTTGCACCTGTGCTTCACTGACACCTGCGGCAAGCCTCCAAGGGTCCTCTTCTCTCTGTACCTCTCCATTCAACTGTATAACTAGGAATATTAATAGACACCTTCCATACTCTACTTTTTTTTCTCTCTATCACTCTCACTCTACTTTCTCTCACACTCCATCTCTCTGCTTCGCTCTTTTTTTCTCCTTCTTTCAATATTTTCACTCTCTCTTTACTGTCTTTATCCAGAGCCACTCTTGTTCACTCTTCTTTCCTTACTTTGTTTCTTCCTCTCTTCTCTTCTTTCCTTCTTCCACTCTTCTTTCCTTCTTCCACTCTAATTTCCTTTCTTCACTCTTTTTTCCTTTCTTCTTCCCTTCTTCCACTCTTCTTTCCTTTCTTCTTTCCTTCTTCAACTCTTCTTTCCTTCTTTTACCGTTCTTTCCTTTCTTCCTTCCTTCTTTCACTTTTCTTTTATTCGTTCTTTCTTAACTTTTGCATTTCATGCACTGGTATTTCCTTCAGGAAATGCATTTTCTAGTTATTACAGTGCATGAAATGCCCTGTATTGTTATTCCTAGGCTTCTTCTTCTTCTTCTTCTTCTTATTCTTGTTACCTTTTTCTGCGATTAATTCAGCCCGAACCGCTTAACGTAGACACTTCATTCAAAGTGTAAAGGACACTTATGCTATGTATTTTTCACGTTTCTAAACTTTATACTTTTTAAGATATTAAATAAAAACGAATCTAAATTTTCCCATTGACTTACATTGGGCCATTATGACATCATAATAGGGTCTTTAAACTGGCTTGCACCTGTGCTTCACTGACAGCTGCACCAAATCAAAGGAACCTCTTCTCTGTCCCTCTCAATTTAACTGTAACTACGAACATTAAGACACCTTCCATTCTCTACTTTTTTTTCTCTCCATCTTTCTCTCTATCCCTCTCAGTCTACTTTCTCTCACACTCAATCTCTCTTCTTCACTCCATTTTATTTCCTTTTTTCAATATTTTCACTCTCTTTATCTCTTCCACTCTTCTTTCCTTCTTCCACTCTTCTTTCCTTTCTTCTTTCCTTCTTCCTCTCTTCTTTCCTTCTTTCACTTTTCTTTCCTTTCTTCACTCTCCTTTCTTCTTTCCTTCTTTCACTCTTCTTTCCTTCTTCAACTATTATTTCCTTCTTTCACTCTTCTTTCCTTTCTTCACTCTTCTTTCTTTTCTTCTTCCACTCTTCTTTCTTTTCTTCTTCCACTCTTCTTTCCTTTCTTCACTCTTCTTTCTTTTCTTCTTTCCTTCGTCTTTCCTTCATCCTCTCTTCTCTCCTTTCTTCACTCTTCTTTCCTTTCTTCTTTCCTTCTTCCACTCTTCTTTCCTTTCTTATTTCCTTCTTTCACTCTTCTTTCTTTTCTTCTTCCTTTCCTAACTTTTGCATTTCATGCACTGGTATTTCCTTCAGGAAATGCATTTTCTAGTTATTCTTCTCACCTTTTTCTGCGATTAATTCAGTTCGAACCGCTTAACTTAGAAACTTCGTTCAAACTTTGTTGCGTAGGTCTTGTAAAGGACACTTATGCTATGTATTTTTCACTTTTCTAAACTTTATACTTTTTAAGATATTAAATAAAAACGAATATAAATTTCTCCCATTGACTTACATTGTGCCATTATGACATCATAATAGGGTCTTTAAACTGGCTTGCACCTGTGCTTCACTGACACCTGCGCCAAATCCAAGGAACCTCTCCTCTGTCGCTCTCAATTTAACTGTAACTAGGAACATTAAGACACCTTCCATTCTCTACTTTTCTTTTTCTCTCCATCTCTCCATCTTTCTCTCTATCCCTCTCAGTCTACTCTCTCTCACACTCAATCTCTCTTCTTCACTCCATTTTTCAATATTTTCACTCTCTCTTTATATCCAGAGCCACTCTTGTTCGCTCTTCTTTCCTTCTTCTACTCTTCTTTCCTTCTTCAACTCTTCTTTCCTTTCTTCTTTCATTATTTCACTCTTCTTTCTTTTCTTATTTCCTTCTTCCACTCTTCCTTCTTTTCTTCTTCCACTCTTCTGTCCTTTCTTCTTTCCTTCTTCCTCTCTTCTCTCCTGTTAAGGGTAGACGTGGTTGAGTGGTCGAGCAAGGTGGAAAAGACTCTCAGGAGGCGTTGCGGTGGAAGTTGGGATTTTTTATTTTGTCCCAAAATAAGGCCGTGAAGGCAAAAATATGATTCAGAATAATAATAAACAAACAAACAAAATAAGAATAAAGAAAAAACTTTGCAAAATAGAAAATAAACTGGACTTAATAGTCACAAAACAAATAAGCCAATATGCTAGCAACTTACTTCGAAATTTGGAACAAGGTAGCTGTTCACCAATAGAGCAATCTTGGACGCATGTCCGTTTATCCTCAGCTCTCCCGATAGACTGAAGAATCTCGTTTAAGTAAGGCCTACCCGTGCCCTCAATTGGTTCATACCATTTACTTTACACAACACAGGGGTGTCACGACAGACCAAACACCTTGGACTAAAACAGCCACCAAAACAATTCCACATAACTGGAAAAATACATCAATAAATATACAAAAGATCCCCTGCTGGAAGGCATAGCCAACATATTAATTATTCAGCATAAAAATACGTTATACAAAAACTGGTTCCCTTCCGGTTACAAACACAAGACGCAACACCGACGGTAAGACAAATACAACTGCCATATGAAATTGATGTATGGTTTTAAACTAAATAAACAGAACATTAACGAGACAAGACCTTGTATGTGTGATTATTGTAACGTAAGAGAGTATGGATAAGTATGTATTTAGACTATAGAGGTGTAATGGTGGCTGGATACGATCGTTAAAGACCTGGTTGTGTATGATGTTAAAACGCGTGAATACAGCAACGGGACTAACAGAAATTGGAGGGTGAATGGCTGGGTTAACAAACATTCAGAAACTGTAAGGCCCAATCCCATTTCTCATCTCTACCCCTACCTTTACCCCTACCCCTTCGCCTTCGCTTTTTCAAACGGAGCGGCAGCGGAAGGGGTTGAAACGCTAGCCCTTCGAATTGGGATAGCACTTCAACAATTACGTACGTCATCAGTACGAAGCGTCAGCTGTTACGTTACCGGAGAGCGACAGCTGTCACTCACCAGATATAAACAAACATGGCGCCTGCAGCTGTTATTTACACAATGCAACATTTCATCAAACAAGTTTTAAAATCATGAATTACAAAGAAAATACTTTCATTTGTGTGATGCTTTCCCTGCTGTTTCCGACATTTTTAAATGGACTCGCGCGATGTTTGTTCTTTAATGATCACGGGTTTGCAATGCATTGAGGGAACTCAGTCTACCCCTCCGTTTGAAGTGTGCCCTCGGAAAATCTTCGTTTGGAGCGGTAGAAAGCGCTTCCCCTTCCCCTACCCCTCTGTCTAAAGGCTGATTCATGCTTCCTTACGTAAGCGTAAGCGCAAGCGCAAGAGGCCGCGCAAGCCCCTTGCGCGACCCTTGCGCGACTTCTTACGTCTTGCGTGCGTCGGCCCCTTTTTCTAGACTTGCGTCATTTTTTACGTAAGCCCTTACGCGAGCCTCGCAGCCTGCATTCTATCAACGAATGATACGAGATGAGGTTACTAAAATATTCTGCATGTCTACTCAGTTTTACAGTGCTTCCCAAGTAAAGGTTTGAAAATAACTTCAAGCTTCAGACTTTCTGTTAGGGAACCTGTTATCTATCTGCAGAGCAAATGTCAGGCTCATACAAAAACATTAACGTGAATTACTTGATGCTAATACCTAGCGCGGTGTCTATAGGATTTTCCATATACGTTAGCATTAAGCTAACGTATTTTCTACCACAGTAAAACATGCAATACTATGTGATTGTTTTTAGAAAACGAATGTTACGAGATGAGATTACTCAAATGTAGTCTGCATGTCTGCTCAGTTTAACAGTGCTACCCAAGCAAAGGTTTGAAAAGAACTTCACGCTTCAGACTTTCTGTTAGGGAAACAGCTTTCTATCTGCCAGGCAAATGGCAGGCTCATGACAACACGCGCAACCTTTGGGAGCATGAACTGCACCGAGTAAATTTTGCGCAACCGTTAACTCCCAACGCTGTAGCATGCAGCCGCCTTTAACGTGAATTGGGACAGCCCTACCCCTCCACATGAACGCGCAAAACGGAGGGGAAGGGGAAAGACGAAGGGGTAGCGGGAGAAATGGGATTCAGCCTAAGTGTATAATGACATGGACAACGGACATGAAACACACATAGCAAACACATGCACATGGTGAATGTTCATTGAGGCAGAGTATCGCTGCCGTGACGGTAGCGCAGCGCTCCGTCACATCTCCTTTCTTCACTCTTCTTTCCTTTCGTTCTTACCTTCTTCCACTCTTATTACAGTGCATGAAATGCCCTGTATTGTTATTCCTAGGCTTCTTCTTCTTCTTCTTCTTCTTCTTCTTCTTATTCTTGTTACCTTTTTCTGCGATTAATTCAGCCCGAACCGCTTAACGTAGAAACTTCATTCAAACTTTGTCGCGTAGGTCTTGTAAACGACACTTATGCTATGTATTTTTCACTTTTCTAAACTTTATACTTTTTAAGATATTAAAGAAAAACGAATATAAATGTCTCCCATTGACTTACATTGGGCCATTATGACATCATAATAGGGTCTTTAAACTGGCTTGCACCTGTGCTTCACTGACAGCTGCACCAAATCAAAGGAACCTCTACTCTCTCTGTCCCTCTCAATTTAACTGTAACTAGGAACATTAAAACACCATCCATTCTCTATTTTTTTTCTCTCCATCTCTCCATCTTTCTCTCTCAGTCAACTTTCTCTCACACTCAATCTCTCTTCTTCAATCCATTTTTATCTCCTTTTTTCAATATTTTCACTCTCTCTTTATCTCTTCATCCAGAGCCACTCTTGTTCACTATTCTTTCCTTCTTCCACTCTTCTTTCCTTTCTTATTTTCTTCTTTCACTCTTCTTTCCTTTGTTCTTTCCTTCTTTCACTCTTCTTTCTTTTCTTATTTCCTTCTTCCACTCTTCTTTCCTTCCTTCTTTCATTATTTCACTCTTCTTTCTTTTCTTCTTTCCTCCTTCCACTCTTCTTTCCTTTCTTCACTCTTCTTTCTTTTCTTCTTTCCTTCTTTCACTCTTCTTTCCTTTCTTCTTTCCTTCTTCCGCTCTTCTCTCCTTTCTTCACTCTTCTTTCCTTTTGTCTTTCCTTCTTCCACTCTTCTTTCCTTTCTTCTTTCCTTCTTTCACTCTTCTTTCTTTTCTTCTTCCTTTCTTAACTTTTGCATTTCATGCACTGGTATTTCCTTCAGGAAATGCATTTTCTAGTTGTACCTTACTTCACAATTTCCCAAGCTTGTGCTTTGATAGTACCAAACAATGTTTGAAAAAATACTTTACATTCCTCACATTAAAATTAAATACTTGTGTGAGATTATGTGGACAGTGGACACCATTTCTAATTGATCACCGTTTATAAACTTTAATTCAATAATGTTCTGGAGACAACATCTATTTTGGGGATTTACTGTAAAATTATTCACTTTAGTCGAAATGAACGAAAAAACGATTTTGTCCACTTTGCCCTGCTACAGCATGTATAAAATATGAATTATAAGGCTCATTAATTATAACAGCCAGTTCCCCTCAAGCAAGCAGAGCCTAATGGTGGTGACATTAGCAGTGACTGATTTATGCGGCATCAAAAAGTGAAAAGGGTAGTACAACATGAGGGACCATAAAGGCAAAGATCCAAGCATCACAAACACCTCCCGGAGTGGAACCCTCAAAAGCAGCCAATGCCTTCTTGAGCCACTGGTGCGAAATTATTTCTAGCCCATAAAGTAAGATTGCAAACCAAATGGAGTCAGTGACAATTGGAAACAGACTTTCACAGCAGTGACAGGGGGCATATCTTTTGGCTGACCTTCAGTTTCACACATAGAGTACGTTAGAACAATTAAGGTTATTCAGGTATTAGATATACTCAGTGCAAACTATCATGATCTTGGCAAATGAGGTCACATCATGCAATGTAAACACAATGTCACAGTGGTAAACTATTCTGAAAAGCCACATTTAGTTATGAAACATATCACCTGGTCATCTTTACAGCTACTAGTTCTATTTTGTAGAAAGGAAAACAAAAAGAGAAAAAGGAACAATCAAAACTGAGAAAATAGCCATGCCCCCATGGTCTAACACTGGTAATTCATTGTTATTTACAGCATCATTTTTTGGAGAAAAAGCCAAAACAGAAGCAGTCCATGACCATTTCCCCCTCCTGTTTCCATTTAGACTTTTCAGAACAAGCCTCTGCCAGAACCGAGTTTCAGAAGCACACCACCGCTATTTTTTAAGCTTGTTTCTATTTGATCATGGTTCTTGCTGCAACACGTCCGTCAGAAGCATGACAGCACACAGTCAATTGAAGGTGAATAACTGTCATCTTACAATGTCCAGGTGGAGACAACTGAATCCACCACATAAAGTCAATACAGAAAAGATGTTTTCATCTATACAATGCTAATCTAGAGTCAATCCTGTATGCAGCAGGTATGAAGATCCAATCCTTCAGCTTTACATTCCAACTCCTTGACTACTATTTCAATATAGGCATTATTGTAAAGGAATAAAAATCTACATTTTAAGTAATCATTTTTTTTATTACACAGTTTAATCAACACACAAGCTTGACAAGCTCTCAGGTAATTAAATATACAGATGTGTGTGTCTGTCAGGAATACATATCCTTGCATATCCAGATCAATAGTAAAACAGAAAGAAAACAAGTGGGAGTGAAAGAAAAAAAAAGAAAAGCCACTTGACAAAAGCTCGACAAGCTTCGAGGGAAATAAAATATGTCGAAGCCTTATTATCAGCTTCAAATTAACGTGCTCCAATTCATGGTCCAAATAAAAACTCTGTTCACATGGCAAAACAGGGGTGATAAGTACTCTAACTCATAAGGAACTAACAGTAATTACTGGTGTAGGGTGCGACCATGTTAACCCAGCTCATTTTAAGATGCAAGTATACAACCCACCAATAATAATAGAAAAAGTGTTTTCTGTTCTTTGTCGTCTCGTGATCCAATCATTGGTGGAGACAATGACTGGCAGAGAGAGAGAGAGAAAAAGAGAGAGAGAGAAAAAGAGAGAGAGAGAGACAGACAGTGAAGGAAGAGAAGAGAAACAGTGGGATGGGAGCATGTAAGTGTAGAGAGGAGGTAATACAATTCGCAATTGGAAATATGTACAACATGGTTTGGGCAGGGAGGAGGGCGTGTAAAAGAGGGGAATGTCGGGAGGGGAAGGGAAGGTGTGGCTCAAAGAAAACACTCCAATGGAAACCCACAACACTTCTTCCTCTTCGTGGTCAATGTGCCTCTAGTCCTCGTGTACAGAGGCTGGTCCTCGAAAATCTCCTGCTCCAAAGCTACATGGCATACTTTTGTGTCCATTCCCGAGCTATCCTGTTGTACCTGGAATAGGAGAAGAAACAGAGTGGACATTTGAATTTGCACAAGGTCAGGATTGGCATGGGCTGCTTCTGGGCAAACAAGGTTCAATCCAGATAGTGCACAACTGATAAGGAGACAAAGTAAAAGGACATACTTTTCCCTGTCTGTCTTGTAGATGCGGGCAATCTCAGGCACTAGGGGGTCATCTGGGTTTGGGTCACATAGCAGCGAGCAAATGGACAGGAGGACTGAGAAGAGATGGAGGGAATTATAACAGCATGCTGTAGCATGTGACTGAAGTGTGTGTGTGTGTGTTTGTGTAGACAATGCTGAGCAGAGACCACCCTTACACACAAAGAGTATACAGCCGCGGAAAAAATTAAGAGACCACTTCAAAATTATCAATTTCTCTGGTTTTACTATTTATTGGTATGTGTTAAAGTAAAATGTACATTTTAGTTGTATTCTATAACCTACTGGCAACATTCCTACCAAATTTCAAATAAAAATATTGTCATTTAGATCATTTATTTGCAGAAAAATGACAATTGGTCAAAATAGCAAAAATGATGCAGTGTCTTCAGATCTCGAATAATGCAAAGAAAACAAGCTCATATTCATTTTTAAACTACACAATACTAATGCTTACACTTAGGAAGAGTTCAGAAATCAATATTTGGTGGAATAACCTTGATTTAAAATCACAACTTTCATGTGTCTTGGCATGCTCTCCACCAGTCTTTCACATTGCCGTTGGGTGACTTTATGCTACTCCTGGCGCAAGAATTCAAGCAGCTCGGCTTCTTTTCATGGCTTTTGACCATCCATCTTCCTCTTGATCACATTTCAGAGGTTTTTTATGGGATTCAGGTCTCGAAATTGGGCTGGCCATGACAGGGTCCTGATCTGGTGGTACTCCATCCACACCTTTACTGGCCTGGCTGTGTGGCATGGAGCATTGCCCTGCTGGAAAAAACACTTCTCAGAGTTGGGGAACATTGTCAGAGCAAAAGGAAGCAAGTTTTTCTTCCGGGACAACGTTGTACTTTGCCTGGCTGAGGTTTGTAAAAGACCATAAGGGTTGAAAAAGCGGACTGGAGGTTCTTCTAAGTTCGTCTTCTCTGATGAGTCCGATTTCACAGTAGGTGCAAGACTCTCTGGCTTGTAGGCCTCTCCAGGTCTCCGTCTAACCATCAGACGACCATGTGTTGGGCAAAGCTGAAAATTGGACTCATCAGAGAAGACGAACTAGAAGACCCTCCAGTCCGCTTTTTTCAATCCTTATGGTCTTTTACAAACCTCTGCCAGGCAAAGTACAACGTTGTCCCGGAAGAAAAACTTGCTTCCTTTAGCTCTGACAATGTTCCCCAACTCTGAGAAATGTTTTTTCCAGCAGGGCAATGCTCCATGCCACACAGCCAGGCCAGTAAAGGTGTGGATGGAGTACCACCAGATCAGGACCCTGTCATGGCCAGCCCAATTTCGAGACCTGAATCCCATAAAAAAACCTCTGAAATGTGATCAAGAGGAAGATGGATGGTCACAAGCCATGAAAAGAAGCCGAGCTGCTTGAATTCTTGCGCCAGGAGTAACATAAAGTCACCCAACGGCAATGTGAAAGACTGGTGGAGAGCATGCCAAGACACATGAACGTTGTGATTTTAAATCAAGGTTATTCCACCAAATATTGATTTCTGAACTCTTCCTAAGTGTAAGCATTAGTATTGTGTAGTTTAAAAATGAATATGAGCTTGTTTTCTTTGCATTATTCGAGATCTGAAGACACTGCATCTTTTTTGCTATTTTGACCAATTGTCATTTTTCTGCAAATAAATGATCTAAATGACAATATTTTTATTTGAAATTTGGTAGGAATGTTGCCAGTAGGTTATAGAATAAAACAAAAATGTACATTTTACTTTAACACATACCAATAAATAGTAAAACCAGAGAAACTGATAATTTTGAAGTGGTCTCTTAATTTTTTCCGCAGCTGTATATGAAGTACAGAGAAAGGCTTTAAATAACATTTTTTACTCCAGTTTTTGTACCGCCCCTCGCCCCCAATGGCCCCTCCCAATCCAGGCATTTTTTTGACATCAGCAGCTTCCTTGGACTGATAAAGAGGCCCATTTTGTTATCTTTGTGTTTAGGGTATGGTGGGAAGTTAGCTTTAGTTAGATTTGTCTGAATTTAGTCAAGCTCTTAATGAACTCCTAGTGGCACTTCATGAATCTGCAGTATAGGTAACAGTTCACCATTCTTAACGGGTGCTGCCTTCACCACAACGACTAATAATTATTCTCACTGTAGCTTCTCCATTTTTCTGCATACACAGGCTTCAGAAGCTAGATTTAAACTCACCCACCATGACTTCTCACTCAATAAGAATGACTTCAAATGCATTGACAAGCAAACTAATTCCACAGAGCAACTTTTAAAGCAGCATTATGGAGTTTTGGTCTAAAACTAGTTGCCTACCAAAAAAGCATGCATTAACCTGGCAAGCACCACCAACAGCCAAGCTGCCACTGATAAAAGCTTGCTAAATGGCGTCCTTCACATGACCATATACCATTACAATTAATTTGAAGAGGATGTTAAAAGTAGATGCTCATAAAAACATACCTCTAAAAGTGACTATTTTAGCCCCAATGCAAGAAATCAGGGTAAATAGTTATTCTCAAACCCTACTTGCAAATAATTACATAAATGACCGTTTAATGTTCCTCACCTTTGGAGATGGTAAGTGCTGGTGACCACTGCGACCTTAAAATATCCAAACAAATGCTGCCATTGCTGTTGATGTTTGGGTGGTAGATTCTTGTGGTAAATGCAACCTTAATTGAAAGATAAGAGAAAATTTGCAATATCATCTTAATTTTGATAATACAAATAGAATATTTGTTTACATTCACAACCTGCAAAAACTGATATTAAATGACAGTCAATTACAACCAAAGCCAGGGTTTTTCCTGCATCCAGAAAAGAATCCAAAGAGATGCCAAGGGGAATATGTCTCATGACAGTGTTAACTTTGAGACGAGATGGTGCCTTGTAATTCTTTTACAGTTTGACAGTAGCATTAAAGTCAAATCGTAGCGTAGCGCATCCAACTGTACAGACAAAGAATCGGCATGCGGAGAGTGGGCGTACAGATGCTTAATGTACCGATCCTGGCGCTGCCAAAGTATAGTGCTGTGCTTTGTTTGATCAATTTTAATAAACTTTGGTCCTTGAAAGGTTTTCAATCCACATATTCAGCGGCTTAATTGACATGTAGACAAACCACCACCACCACCACATACTCTGAATATAAAACAGAGGTAGTATTGCAGTGTTAAGTCATTCATCTTGGAGAAAATAACCAGTTGTAGCAGCACCAATCTTTTTGCCAAACTTTCTCGATCCCCCTTTGTGCTGTGCTTTGATTTTGACGCTAGCGTGACTCAATTTAAATTAAATAAAAACTAGCAATCGCATCTAGGAACCCTGAGCAATAATGTCTCTACGTGGAGCTGGCATCGGATATCTCGAAGAGCCAAAATACAACATTATCATGGACCTCACCTTTGGTGGTTTAAAGGGGTAGTCAGTGGGGAAGTGGATGGTCAAGAAGAATACGCCACCTTGGTATGGACTGTCATTCTAGAGTGGGGAGAAAATATCACAGGGTTACTTTGTTGAGGGCAGATACATCTTTGGTGAAGATTTATTGTGATTTATTGTCCCTACCCTAACATTTTGAGAACTATTTTCTACTGTTTCATTTCAACACCAAAGTCAACTACCCCAGCCAGCAACAAGCATGATGGCTTAAAATCGAAGGAATCTATCCTTGCAACATAATATTGAATTGATCCAATAGCTATGCCATAACTTTAACTAAACTTATGGTTGTGCAGTCATGGGCATGTGAAATATAGTGTAATTATTGCATTAAGTAAGAATTGACAAAAAACAACAAAATTAGGCCATAAGTAATAATGCCGCAAAATGCGTATGAGTATTTAAGTAAAACCATACATTATTACTACTAATAATGATGATAACTAATAATATTGCTTTCATATTAGTTGATATTGCTAATTATTGATGGTTTTTATAAGTCCTATTTTAAGGCTCCAGTGCTCAATGTTAATCCAATATGTTTGTTGCTAGGCTGCTGACCACACATGAGAAATATTTTTTTCTGAAGTTGTCAGATGTGGATAAATCTATGGAAGACTGAAGGACTTCATGAATGTATATGATAGTGGGCCTAAGGTTCCCTATCTTCATTCCAAATGTTCGCAGCCCTTTGCTTCAGTGAATTGTTCTTGAGGTGAGAAACAACATGATCCAATGACTTTCAGAATCATTGGATCAGCAGCTGTACTACTAATCCAACTGCAATCAATGTTTCCAGACCACAATGAACTCAACCTGAATAACACACTTGCATAACATAACCACGGACCACTATACACACTGTTCCAGACAAATGGAGGGACGAAACAATGAACTGAAATCAACAAGGAGGAGAGACAAAAGGAGACAACCAAGAGAGTACATCCTAGTGAATGGACCATTTTTACAGCACTGAAGACTCTGCTAACACTCAGTGCGGTTACATGATGGAATAAAACCGATTTTGGGTTCAGAGCCCGACTTCTCTATCCATGGGGGGTTAACTGTGTTATCTGACGGTACATGGCAGTGACAAATCCAGATCTTGGCCGCGTCAGTTCAAATCAAATGTTGAAGGTTTACAAGCGGGCATCTGCTAGCGTTGATTATACAGTAAATAAGTTGTGAAATGAAACAAAAACACATCACAGTTAAAGTTGTATTAGTATTGATTGATTCACGTCGATATGAATGGATTTCATGACTAACAAGTGGTGGAAAAGTAATATGAAAATATTTGTTCAGTGAATTAGTGCGTTCAGTCCAAAACAGTCGCAGTCAACGTTTCAGTTTCGTTTCAGTATTTCAAAGTGAATGAGAGGGAGCACAAGAACAGTGAGCTTCTAGCAGCGGTTATCATATCATAGATGCATGTATGTATGTATGTCTATGGGCAGGATCTCAAGCATGAGCAAAAGTTGTTGTGGTCCAGTTGTAATCTAGTTTTGAGTTACATGCGTGCGTTGTCCGATTTCCAGCGTAATCCGATCAATTATCTGGGGGTGTAAAATCTGATTTCAGTCGGACACAGGAAATCTAGATTTGGGGGGTTACATGCAGGCATGCAAACTGGTCAGGGGTGAAAAAGGTGAGAAGGTTGCGTGACAGGAAAAATTGCCGCTTCTTCACGCAGGGGTTAAAGCAAAAAAAAATCCTGAGCCTGAACTTTTTTTTCTAGGCCTATGTGGGTGAGTGCGAGGGGGGGGGGGGCGTCCTGTGGCGAGGACACATTTACAGGGTCAAAAAACAAACAATCAAACAAAAAAACATTTAGAAATGAATGATGGCAGATTATGGTGGGACTTTTGAAACTGCAATCCCAAGAGGGTCAGCAATACTCCACCTCACTACAATATGGTACTAACACATGTCGCATTTACGATTTCTTTTGATATCAAGTTTTGCTGCTAAGCTTTGTCCTTGGAAGATTTCAAGATGACCTACAACCACAAGGTGACATGTTATAAGGGTATGTGAAATTCAGTCAGTGAAAGAAGATTGGATTTGCAACCATTTCATTGAGGATATATGAAAAAGGACAGTGATTCACTTTTTAAACCGTTAAAGAGCAACAGTGAGCTGTATAATGTAGTTTTATATTGCAACATTTCCATAATTACTTCGTTCAGAAGAAATAATCGTATAATAAAATATACATCTTTTATTCTAGCATACAGTAGCCTAATTGCTGAGGCATTGGCTATATTCATGTTCCTGCCTGGCAAGTGTTGCGTTTTTACTGCGTTGTATCTTCAACAAAAAAACGAACGAGTACTTTGTCCAGGTTCTTGTTGGTGGCTTCGTCGACATTTAAGGAAAGCTTTAGCTTTTCCGAAATACGTCTTTTAAACTCTGGTGTTATGCCGTGTGTGTTAAAATAGCTAGCATGCTGATTGGATATTGACAGTTTAGTCAAAGCAATTTTGTATTCAGCTATTTTTTGGCATAAATTCACCAGGGGTTGGGCGAGCTTGCCTGGATTGTGTTCTGCGATGAACGTACACACGCATATTTTCAGGGCACATTAACGGTCAGTTATTGATGCCGGAACATCAGATGTGGTTGTTGCTCCCGGTAAAAGCGTTGTGTGTTGGATAGCACGAACAGCTGCTCTACGAATAAGTGGAAGCACTGGAAGCACCTTTTTCCCGCTAGTTGCATACAGTAGCTTTCTTGAGCACAACAAGAGAGCACCTGCTTCTCTTAACTTCTTACACCGGCTACCAAAAGTCTTACCGTCCTTCCCTATCTCTTCTATTCATGCCCAGCGCCATTTCTTTTTCAATCCTTCATCAACTAGGAGGGCATCTTCCCAAGGATTCTTGAACTTACTCTGCTTCGGTCTGACAGTATCTCTACTTTGGCATCTACGTAGGCAGAGCGATACAGAAAAGTCGGTGGTGAAAGCACATTTTCCCAAGACCCGCCCTAATCTACTTCTGATTGGCTAATTATGTTCTTTTGACAGCCTGAGAGTTGTGCTTTTTTCATATCATTGGCAGACGAACTCATAAACTCGAAAGTAATGGTGATGATAACGAGTTTTCAATATAAAAAAAATATATATTAGACTTTTTTCCCGCAGCCAAACGCTGCACGCCGGAAATCCGGCACGGTGCCGGAATACTTTAATCCCTGTTCACGAGAAAGTAATGCAGCTGTTCTTCATCTTCCTCCCCCCCCCAAAAAAACCTCCTCGGATCTACACGATTCAAGTAAATGGCATATTTCGGAGGGGAAACGGCGAATTTTGCCGAAAAGCGACAAGTTTGCATGCCTGTACGTGAATTGGATCTTCGATTGAAACCCGACTTCGCTCGAAAACTGGTCACATGTAACCGCACTGACTAACAACGTTACTGACATTGTTAGAGCCCAAAGATGCACACTGTGTTTAAAACAGGCTAACATAACCTGTCTGGCTGGATTGTTTGGCTTATCTACCTTTCATACTCATAGTCATTGGAGGGGAAAAAATATATACTTATACAAATATACTTACTGGTCCCATAATTGTCGCCTGCCAATGGAACACTGTAATAATGATCAAGAAAAAAAACATACATAAACATGAAGATATCCAAAAAGTGTTCATTATCTGCACAAAGTGCACCATTATCAATTTAACAACAATAACAATAATCATATAATTTGTGAGGGGAAAATTTGTGAGGGGAATTCTACTAAAAGAATATTCTAGTTCAAAACGCACCAGGGTCCAGCACCAACTCTGAAAAAAAATGTAATCCTGTGGGAAAAAGGTATTTGTCTACAAATTACATATAGGCACTTTCAAAAAAAGTAGCCAATTTAAAGTCAGGAATAAGTTCAATGAATTGGCTTTCCAAGAGCATACAGATATGAAGTAAATGACTGTGGGTTAGCCATTAGCCCTCTAGTGAGATTAGGGCACAGTCTTGGGAACTGCACCATGCATGCCAAAATGCGACAGCTTAGGAGGACCCAATGTAATTACGACTCAACCGACGGGTCTTTAAAATGAGTAGACTGAAACTGTTGGTGACTTACTGTCATCTCCTACTGGTCCTGCAGAACACTGTGCCGGTGGGTCCCGAGCCAGATCATTCAGCTCCTGGTGAGAGATGACAAACATTTAGCCAATGTTGCAAACTACACACACAAAACACTCACTCACTCACTTCTGCTTCACTGTCATCAGCAGGTTCCATGAAGTTAGGAGTTGGAATATACAAGGAACGCTCGTCCTTGGAATATAGGCTGGGCGGATTAATAATTGGTAAATGTTGCATCAAGTTGTCACATTAAAAGATTAAGCTACTAACATTTGCCAGAAATCTTAAGCTCTGTTTGCTTCCTGCTTCTATTATTTAATTATTTATTTCAAGAAATTCAGTTTATTTTTAAGGTAAGTGAGTCTCTATAGCTGGTCAAAAGGTCAAGGAACAATATTTGATCTTCCAAATCAGTGTCTAACCACACTGCTATAAAATTTTGATGAGTAATGACAACAAATGCCTGGTTATGGTTACCACTGTTTAAGAAGATTCTGGTACCAAACCTAAGAATTCAAATGGTAGATATTACCTCTCTGAGACTAACCTCTCCTGCCTTCACCACAAAATCACGTGTTTTCTGTAATCTGATTGACAACCTGGTGCTCAGGGTTACGGAGGGAATATCTCAGTAATGCTGCCAAGGAAGTTCAACCAGCCTGACTTACACACAGCTTTGAGGACATGTCCATATATAGAAAACGGTAGCTTTAAAACTGGCTTCAAAAATGTAGCATGAGATAGTGCTTTGGAATGAATATCCCACAACAAAGTGCCACAACATCTCAATGATAGAGTCTAGATGGCCATTTGAGGAGTTAGGCTTCGTGATGGGGGGGATATGGGGATGACATGTGGCTTACTGTGGAAATATTATTATGATCGAAGGTGAATGCATATATCTGCACAATAATAATAGGAAGTATCTACCTACCTATACGCTTGTCTATCTCCTCTACCGAAGCTAAAGTGCTAAATCAGCAGAAAATATAATGTTAAACGGAACACCCTGGGCCCTGACAGTTCGCATACATTTGAAACAAAATGTATGTTCTGCATATCAGGTAGCCTATGTGATATACAACAATGAATGCGTGATAAACACGTGTCATTTAACCTGCTAGCTGTTACTGCCTAAACGGATTCCGATTTATACGCAAATACATAAACAATATTACTAATGCCTGCAACAGTAACCAACATTAACTATCGTACTTCTATCCAGATAGCGCCACGTTGGGCTGACTTACAACCAACTACTACACATCGCATGGGTAACATCAACTTCAGAGTTTCAAACTTAAATAATACGGACCTTGCTCATGTAAATGGATACATTTCTATAATCAATACCACTGTGTATCAATATTCCAAGAATGATTTGACTCTAGGACAAAGCACAATTTGTAAATCCAATCCGTAAAGTTATACGATATATTGTTAACCCTCAACTTCTTGCTAACTACGCAGGTCAAATTACGCATGTTGAATGTGAAGGCATGTGGCATCTAGCTAAGCTGGGAGCCATCTCAACACCCTCTCGTTATGTTTTTAATTTCCGTGTACATTTCACTACGTTAATGGTAGCTTGCTATCTAAGTGGCGAGTAAACTGACCACTAATATCCTACATCTACGAGTGAGCTTGCTCGCTATCTAAAATCAAGATCCCCGTTTTTCTCTAATTACGGGAAAACTACCTGACTAGCTCACATTAGAGAAAATGTGTAGCAATCGATCTCGATTTGCTACAAAATCTAATGGTAAAATTAACGAACTCCAAACATCATATTACAAGTTAACGTTACCCGATTGTTTTATCGCCGCTGCAAATAAAACTGAATGTCAGCTATTGTTGGTCAGCGTTAATAAGGCCAATCTAAGAAATAAAACAAGGAATTAAACTAACCTTCAGAGATGGATGGGTCGCTAGTAACGTTAGATATAAACGCAGCTAGCCGGTTTGTGTAAATTGCACTAGCGAGCTAACGATAACTGCCATCTCATTGTGGACAGTAACTCCTTAACCAGCTAACGATTGGTTAACGCTACTAAGCTAATGCTACGAGGAAAAGGCTATCAATCAAAACTTCTCAAAAGTCACTGATACTTCATGTGGAACTAGCTACCGCTACATACCCAATGCTGCTACAGTAAACGACTAAAAGTAGTAAGGCTAGCTAAGAAGCTTGCCAACGAATGTACTACCTGGTAAATAGGCCCACAAGCTGTGTTCATCAACACGCTAACCGTTATATTGCTAGCGAGCCAGGTTTGTTAGCTACCGATGACTGACACAATATGCTACAAGAGTTGCTATGTTAGCTAGCTTGTACGAACGCAAATGGAACCTTGGCATGGTTTGCTCATTGGCTAGGTGGGCGAAACTAACCAAGTTAACTGTGAATAGTCTGTTATTTAATACCCTAAATGTGCGTTTGCTAATACTATATGCAACGGCACTCAGAGCCTAACGTCAGCTATCCAAGTTACAGCTTTGTTAGCAAGGTGGTTGATGCTACATAAGTTACCTCGCTTTACCATAACGATAGCTAGCGAGTGAATATACATATAGCATGAACGACCAAAAGGCTAAAAAAAAATACGAACATATAAACGTGTGTGTGGACATACTCAAGGAGAATAGTATCTCATGTTGTTTACCAATATTATGACGCTTACTTAATACGAACTAACGTAGAGGCCTGTGCTAGCTAGCTTATCATGCTAAGCCATCTCTGTAAACGCTGGCTAGCATTAACTTAATTCTTACCTTGTGAATTCTTTTAAGAGCCATTGTGTTGTTCTGCCGCTGTCCCTGGGAAGTGCTATTTATTTTCTATTTAGTAAACCCCCTGAGAACAACAGAATAAAAACCAAACTGTTTAAATCCACGCAGCAGGAAGCCGGGCAGTCGCCCTATTTTAGAGCGAAACTGAAAGATACCGATGTGACCGAAATTCTTCAGCCAACAGCAGTCCAGTACGTCGCAACCGCATTACTTCCAATGATGCTGTGGTACACCTTCCGCCCTTGAATACATCCGCCAACGTGCTCACAGGCACGCGCAAGATTCCCAAGTGCCATAAAATGAAAAGGTTTTTATATGAATTATGTCATTATGTCCTTGTAACACTGGACCTAGTAAGCTATGTATTTTGTAGTCACAATTTGGTATCATGCTCGTTTTTACCTTTCAATTCTCGCAAGTGTGGATTTTCCCCTTTGCCATTGAGAATGAATCGATAGTAGCAATTTGCATAGCAATTTTTTTAAAATTATTATTCTACTTGAACACTGCTGTATAAAGCGTTAGCCTATACTCTATAGGCCTACAGCAGCATGTATAAAGCATATACTTTATGCAGCAGCGTAGGGTAAAATTAAAATAAACAACTACAAAGATTATGAAGGCATTGTACATTTGTCGCTAGTCTGTGTTAATGCAACTAGGCCTATTCAATTTTTTGTAGCTTATTATTGTTTGTTTTCACCCAATGTTGTTCTTTAGTCATGACTCATGAGACAATGTTTTCACATGCTCACAAGCAAGTAGGCGTATTTGTCACACAAATTAGAGTTTATTTTGATTACAGTAGCCAAGCCTTTATTTAGGGCAGTCCAAACCCAAGGTCAAAGACGATAAAAAGTGAAGTTACATTTCTTAAAAAGTCAGGTTTTTTCCCATTGTTGCAACTTTTTATCTTGTGAGCTCATATTTCAAGATAACACATTTGGTCTGAAATATCTTAAATTTTTAGTTTACACACAGATTATCACCACTTGCATAATTCCTGCCTATTCAGGAGGTGGTTAGCCATTTGGAAACTAAAAAGCTGTTTAGAACAAAATACATTTTGGAAAAAAGTAAAAGAAAAAGTATTTTTGCAATAAATACAATTACTGACATTGGTTGAACTGATTTGCATACATCTAGGGTTATGGCCCACTGAATTTCAAAACACTGGTGAGGCATAGAAGACAACAAGTCTACTGACGTACCCCTGACATTCGTGGACTTTTCAGTCTAAACAGTGCAATGCACTAAAGCGGTGTTGCTGTCATACTAAAGGTGATGACCTTGTTCTGTCTGTATTGTAAACTTGCACAAGACTTAGCTGACATGAATTGACAGACTTACAGTACATATGCATCATTCACCATGATCCAGTCTTAAAGGTTCTTGTGCTGTTTTGATATTGTATTCTGTGCTGGAGCAATCTTCAAAAAGATCAAATGAAATCCAAATTAGTTTACAAATATATAGCACAAACATTACTTAACATTCCTTATTTTATCCTCATGAAAAGCCTAGATGGGATTGTTTTGTGTTCAACAGGTTTAGTTTTTAAGGGTGTTCCAGGAAGATGGATAGTCAGCTCACCTGAGAAAAAGATTTGGCTATAGTTTTTAATGTTTTGAAATTAAATAACACTATTTTAACACTACACTTGGATATATTAGGTGTCAATTAGTCATTGATTATTGCTGATTATTAACAAATGTTCAGAGAAGTTGCTCCGTACTTTGTTAGAAGTTACCGGGCTAACTGAGCGATCCAGCTTGGTGCAGTACTCCCACCCTAGTTTCTGGATGGCAAGTGTCTGCCTGATTGACATTGTATATATTGTACAAGCTGACATTCCTTGAACTTTCCCATGAACAGTGGGGTATTTACATGTTGCGGTTTATGAATGATCTGTGATTAAGTAGGTATTTGTGCCATTTTTTTATTTTCATATAACATTCGTCGATTTTTTTACTATTATTTTTAACTATCTTTACTTAAAACAAGATTCCTCCCTAGAGTGAGTTTCCTGTAGTTTAACCTTTTCAGTGTAAAGTAACCTGTAGCTTGCAAAGCCATACTTTCTAACACTGATAAATGTATACACTTTTGCTGGATGCGTTCGAGTTTATCTAAATTCAAAGAGGAGATTTTCACCACAGGGTGAAGATTGTTTTGCTCTCTAGAACTACAAGCTGAGCTGATACTGCAACTTTTAACATAGACTGCTTAGGTGGGCCAGGACATTGCCCTTTGGACATTGAGTATTGCAGCAAAAGGATGGTACAATTAACAGGGAGATAATGAAACTCTATGTGATTCTAAAGAAAGTATATCTTAGATGCTTCTCCATTTTACAGTTTAATTTACTTTGACTGAAAAAATACTTGATTCATGTTTATTTGTGGCATGTTGGAATTTTTCTTAAACTAGTGCAATCTCTGTAACATCATGTAGTGCTTTCAAATATGTCTCAAATATTTTCTGTGAATTTAGCTCAGGAAAAAAAAAACATCCTTGTGGATTTTCCAGAACAAGCGACTAGCACAAACCATTCGCCGAAAGTTGTGAGCATGTGAGTTAAAGGTAATTTGGGTCATTTGGCTTTTCACTATAGTTTGTGCATTAGCTTCATTATTTTTTTAAATCTAATGCTGTATATTGCAGCATTATCTTTTCACCTCTCCCTCTCTGTGTTATTTCGTTGCTGCTCAACAGAATACTAACCAATGAGGAATATGTCATCACACAAATAACACAAACATTTAACTTGGCTTTCAGCATATGAAAGTGTCAATGTCTGCCTCTCTGTTTTGGCTAATTCATCTTTCAACTGGTGTGCTGGTTTTATGCATCATATAATGTAGTTTCCATTGTGAAATTTGATGGGTGTGGTGTTGGGGGGGGCATCCTTTTATTTGAATTTTAAATGAACAAATATTTTAACCTGTTCTAGTTTTAGGGGGAAGGCTCCAGTTTGGCTGAAACATTATGTCATCACTTAGTCAAAGTACCTGTGGCTTGTACACAATTACGTGAAGGATCTCACAGTAATTAAGTATTATTTGCTGTTATATGAGAAAGATTTTAAACGGTGTGACTCTCCCGCTACCGTACCACGACTGCAAGACGAAAATGGACTCAGTATTGAAAGCTGCACATTCATCTATGGTAAATGAAACCATCTGCATATTCACACATTCACACACACATGCATGCATCTTGGTTTCAGAACTGGATTAACAACAAATCTTCAACGCTGTATATTAGCGTTCGTGAAAGCCATTCTCCAAATGATCTGCAAGCAGAAGGTTGAGGGATACACCAAACTGCAAAACATGGCGCACATGTTTGGGGAAATCCCCTCGCCTCCACCTGATGGCAGCATCAGGCAGCCCCTTGAAATGGATGCGTGGGAGTTCCCCTCTTCGCCATGTCGGGGTGGCGCAACGCACAGTAAGGATCTCCCGAGTTGAGCAATCGCTCGCTCTCTCGCTCTCTCTAGCTCTCTCCGCCTCCTCTCCATACGTTCCCACCATCCTCCCCCACATGACAGCGGCAGCGCAGTAGCAGCCTCAGCAGCATCCACCCTCTTGAAGTAGCAGTAGTCATACTAAGCGCCGGCGGTGTGAAACGAGAGAACGCATCCGAGTGATGCCACTGCACCAACCGCATCTCGCAACCGCGAAAACATACCGAGAATAAGCAGCTCCTTCAACGAGGAGGAATTAAAACATTCGTTTCGAGACCGCATCGGCCCATGAAGATGTCTAACGTTGACATGGTCAACTCTGCCGACCGGGTAGTAAAATGTAGGTGTTTTATTTTTCTCTCCTCTACTGACATACAACGAGGATCACGGAACAGTACATCAACGTAACTGCATTGACATTTGTGTAGCCCTTAGAAACCACATACTATTTAATGTTTATTAGTACAGTGTGGTCGTAAAACGCGCTATTATTTGGATAAAACATCTCATGTTTGTAAACACTGATAGGAAAAGACAGACCCGTGCCCTGCTGTGTGGGGGTGGGGTGTTCTGTTCATAATAGCGTTCTAGGCAATATGGTTTTCGCTGTCATGAACTGATTAGATTTAGTCCATGGGCAGGCTGAAGAAGGATCGTTAAATAAGGCAGAGTAGCTCTGGAGGTCTTTGCGGTTGAGGCGGTGATGCAGCAGGATTTCGTTGACACTGTGGTAGAGGGCGCTTGGTGAATTAGCTACACAGATAGATGATTCTATTCTATAGGCTACATTTGGAGAGATAGTGAGAGAGGGGGGGGGGGGGGGGGGGGGGGGGAGAGAGGGAGAGACCGTTAACAATCCGTTTTTATGTTATAATCAGGCACCATTTATCTGAGTATTAATCCGTTCAATTGCATTTGCACATTCGTGATGTCGGTTGACCAACACAGCCAATAAACCCTGGTTTTGTCATTTGTTGTGTTAAAACGGCGAAAGGTCTTTTTTAAATAAAAGGCGTTTACTCGTTAGGGATCAACGCTTAACTACAAAAAATACATTTCTGCAATAACTATAAATAGGTTTTTATACTGTGTGACGATCTATTTTGTTAAACTGGTTCCTTTATTACCACATCAGAAGGCCTATCCTTCCATGGCCTGACTATCTTGAGAAAACGAGAATATTGGGAGAGTGAGTGCGCGTGCCCGCGACCGTGCTTGCACGCACATTAGTGTGTATGTGCATCCATCAGAAGTACGAGGTTGTCTCTGGTTCCCCTATGTTCTGTGTTATATACCATCATGAGAGTGTAATGATTGTCGGAAGCCGACTGGTATCCAAAATCTTAGCAAACGTTTCAACCATTGTTACAGTAGTCATTGGCTGATAAAAAAGTTGTAGCCTGGTTGATCCTGGTCTTACAATCTAACAAAATACATACATTGATTTTGATATATTAGAGATGCGTATGTAGGTGCATGGATACTTTCGTGTGGTTTCAGTCTCCCAAGGATGTCCTAAGTTGTCGCTGATGGTGTATCAAGGTTTCAGAACCACGGACAGCTCCTCGGCCGTTTCCCCCCAAAATATGAAACATTGGCGCGAATGAAATCCACATTGAATCAAGAGGCGGTTTACACATTCCCCTTGGCTAGCTGATTTGAGGGTGTGAAGCCCTGTAAGTGTTAAGACAGGTTAGGCCAGGTTACAAAGAACGTTTTCGTTTTGGGGTTCGGCTCCTTGGGCCTACTCACCCATGCTGTAGGAGTATGTAGAGGTGGCAATACTATAATCTCCATTATGTGTCAATCTTATCTTTTAATTGTATGTGCCTACACAGACAGTATTCTTGGGTTTGTACCCAATACATGCATGTACAGGTTACAGAAGGCCTAACCAAACATATACAGTCAACAACCTCATGTTAAGTGTAGGTGTATGGGCTTTAATTGGCCTTCTTTTTATCATTGTGAAGTAAATACTATGTGAGAGATCTGCTGAGTGATAGGGGAGGTATATGGATAGGATTCATTGTTTCAGGATATCAAAGGCTTTCACAACTCGTTCTTATGCATAATTTAACAAAACACAAGAATTAGAATGAAATGAAAATGACAAGTGGTCGTGCTCTATCCTCCTCTTGCGGTCAAGGCACTGGTTGGTGATAGTCTGGTAGTGTTTGTGGCGGCCTGGCCTCGCCGCGTGAGTGTGTGTATGTCGTGAATGCCACTTGGCCCATTACCCCATGTGAGTCCCAGTGGTCCCATCTCTCAGTGGCCTACTTTACCAAGTGCGATTCTAGGACATTATCTGTGTTAGTTCTGCTGGGGCTTGCTAGGGCTCTGAAGTATTGTCGTGACAAAACTGAAATAATTGTGTGAGAGCCTGGCCCAGCAGAGCCGGGCCTGATACATCTCAGGGTATGAACAGATTAATAGTCTAACAGAGCATTCTAATGGATTCCCAATACAGACTGGGGAGTTATGGCTACATGCGTTGTACATAACCTTTGTATAATAATAAGATGTATGCTGTTGAGTATGAGCCCTCAGTCTGTCCTTTGAATCAGGGCAGGGTTTGAGCCTGTGCATGCTGGTTTGTGTGTGTGTGTGTGTGTGTGTGTGTGTGTGTGTGTGTGTGTGTGTGTGTGTGTGTGTGTGTGTGTGTGTGTGTGTGTGTGCGCGCGCATGCGCGCGCACGCGCGTGCGTGCAGGTGTGTGTGTGTGTGTGTTTGGCGCGCGCAGACGTGTGTGCGTATGTCTTTGCATGGATGCTAATGCATGTGATAGCCTACTATAAGGCACAGTGTCACAGCAGGGGCCCAGAGACTGTGTGTTGGTTTGTGTGTATAGGTATGAGACGCGTGTTGAGTGTGTGTATAGGTATGAGACGCGTGTTGAGTGTGTGTATAGGTATGAGATGTGTGTTGAGTGTGTGTATAGATTTCATAATGTGTGTTGAGTGTCTGTATAGATATCAGAGCGTGTGTTGAGTACTGTATACATATCAGAGCGCGTGTTGAGTGTGTGTATAGATATCAGACCGTGTGTTGAGTGTGTGTATAGATATCAGACTGTGTGTTTAGCGAGTGTAAAGATATCAGACTGTGTGTTTAGCGAGTGTATATAGAT
Source organism: Sprattus sprattus (assembly GCF_963457725.1). Classification (NCBI taxonomy): domain Eukaryota; kingdom Metazoa; phylum Chordata; class Actinopteri; order Clupeiformes; family Clupeidae; genus Sprattus; species Sprattus sprattus. Next base: position 55,558,636 of record NC_137920.1, on the reverse strand, counting down.
ATCAGCGACAGAGCCCTAGACTGAAGCGCATGTAGTTTTGATGTCAGGCCGTGATGGTCAGAGTGTGATGGCCTTTGGAGAGGGTTAGGGTTAGGACCGGAGCATGTACTATCTGCATGCATTATCTGGACTCACAGGCTTTATTTAGCAGTCTGGGTGAATTATTTAAGCGTTGGTTTGCAGCAGTGTTTTACTGCACTCGCTCCTCTTACATAATGAAACTTCCCTGAGGTCTAGTGATGAGATGGAGAGAACGAGTGAGTAGGGGAGGGAGAGAGGGAGGGAGGGGAAAGCAGGGGGAGGGGGGGGGGGGCAAGACGAAAGGGAATAAAGAGCGTGTGAGGAAAATGAGAGAAATACAGTAAGGGAGGAGTGGAGAGAACACAGTAGAAGAAGAATACGGCGAAGGCTGGACAGCTTACTAGAGGATCATTTAGCAAAACCGAGCCAAGGAGAATATGACAATAAAAGACCTCACTGGGATAGGGTGTGACCAATGGAATAAAAGACCTCAATGAGATAGGTAGTGACCAATGGAAAAGAATGGAAGACAGATAGAAATGGTGGTGGGGGGCAGGGTGAGAGAGAGACAAACAGTTGGGGGGAAAGCGATGCGAGAGGTTGTTGTGAACGAGAGAGCGAGATCAACAGACACGCATGACAGCACACTTGCACATTGCAGACGCGCATGACATTTCTAGCAGAGAATACTTGGTTCGCCTCAGCATCCACGCCCACGCTACGAACACATGACGCTCTCTCTCTCACTCTCTTACTCACTCACTCACACATACACACACACACACACACACACACACACACACACACACACACACACACACACACACACACACACACACACACACATACACACACACACACACACACACACACATAAACACACATACAGTATGTCCTATATACACACAGATATGTTATACACACATGCATCTCATTTTTATAATTATGGGGATTGTGCGGTGAGGCAAGTATTCATACTTTACGTTTAAGTATTCATACTTGTCTGAATAGTCTGAGAGAGGCTTGAGTATGAACACTTCATGTCCCTCACCTTTGGGGTGAAATAGGGTACTTCAGTCATTTTGCTATAGGTTTTAGATTAAGATTTTAGATACTTTATTAATCCCCAGAGGGAAATCAGGACTTCTGCATTAAACCCATCTGTTGGCAGTGAACACACACACACACACACACACAGAGAGAGGTATAACATTTGTATGTCATACACACACACACACACACACACACACATTAGAACCATTGAGTAATTAGCACACACACACTAGGAGTGTTGAGCACACACACACACACACACACACTCGGAGCAGTGGGCAGCCACTTCAGCCGCAGCGCCCGAGTCGCAGTTGGGGGTTAGGTGCCTTACTCAAGGGCACTTCAGCCATGGATGTTGAGGGAGGGGAGAGTGCTTTTCATTCACTCCCCCAGCCCCCATTTTTCATGCCAGTCCAGTACAGTCTCCCTTCGGTCCCAAGCTGGTGCCACGGCTGCCCCATAGCAGGAGGCACTGTTCATAACTTCAGGAACGGTCATAACAAATGTTATACCTCTCTCTCTCTCCCAGACACACACCACCAACACACATACACATACATTCACTTAAACACACAATACTATAAAACAATACATCAACACACTCCCGATGACACATTTTTGTTCAGTCTTTATGTGCCCATTCACTTTGCTTCCCTGACTGTTCTCCCCATGCTGGTGAGCACTGAACCAAAAACACACGTGAACTCCTCGGGCTGAGCCTGAGCCTGAGCCTGAGCCTGAGCCTGAGACTGAGCCTGGGCCTGGGCCTGGGCCTGGGCCAGTCTCTCTGGCTTCATCTCCGCCACATCTTCAGCATATTGGCTTTTCATGCATGGGTTGATCTCAGGACGATCTCAAGCTGCCATATAGTGTGACTGTACACAGTAAGACTCTGCTCTGGGCACTTTAAACACTGAATGCTGGGTGGCCGTGCTACTCAGCCTCTACGCACAGTTATTAGTAGTTCTGTGCCCTGATAACGGAGTTCATGAGCGACGCGTTTTTCAGCCATCATGCACTGAATTGCATGGCCTTAAACCTTTCCCCTGACGCCTTGTTTACCGTGGGCCAGCGCATGAATGCTCCATGTTCAGGCATGTGGGGCTCTGTTTGTGGGCATGAATGCTTATGTGTGATTTGATGTCTATTCCAGCAGATATTGTTCAACAAGAACAGGAAATCACATCACATTGATGGGCATTTGATATTCTCCCCTGCCACTATCTATCATCTCACTCAATGCTGAATGATAGAGAGACCCCAAGTCAATCCAGTGAGAGCTAATGTGCTACGCAGTGAGGAAATGGTTATGCAACACGGAGTAGTTTTCTCTGCGGTGTACAGCAGGCTGTAATGTTGTGATTTGTCTCCGCTCTCCATTTCAGTTTACAACAGACTCAGTGCTGCATGCAACCCAGCCCCTCGCTTTGAATCCCACTTTCAAAACGGACTGCATGCTGATGTTATGTAATACCTAAGTTGTGTATTGATCTTTTTCCATTTGCCCTAACCCTTTATCGAAGGGATTGTTCATATAAAGATTTTGTGTAGGGCTGGCTAGTGAGACTATGTTTGGTCTATGATGTGTTTATCTAATACATTTGTATAAACTATTGTAGCAATAATTATAACAGTAGGGTTTAATGATATCTGATTCCTTAATGTTGCCTTCTTTGTGCTAATATTTTAACCTCATAGTTAGCTGGTTACAGTTCTGCAGATTGTCTCCTGATTAATTTAGTCTGAGATGAAGACTGTTTCTTTAAATAGCTCACTGTGTAATGCCTTTATTATTCACACGACGACAGACAACCCAGAAGAATGATAGTTGTCCAAATACAAATATTGCTTCACAAACAATACGATTTGCTCTAACCTGTCAGCTATTTCACCATAACCAACCATATCAGAGTAATGGTGTCTCCTCTGATGACCTGTAAAGATATGTTCAAAACCAGACCGTGGCATATGGGAACCTGGACTAAAAAAATACAAAAATAGAAACAGCATATCATTGAAAATAACTTGTGCCTTAGACCTGAAGAATTCCATGTCATTCCTAACAGATATTCCTAGATATTCCCTTATTTTCCAGAATTCTGTTCCTAATCAGTTACACCCCCATTACAGTTACCTTCCAGTGTGTCTCCAAACAGTGACATGCCATAATTGCCACTGTGGGAGATATCTGTAAATAGCTGTTATGCTGTCATTTCCATGTTT
>NC_137920.1:55417839-55550339 GCF_963457725.1 Sprattus sprattus | reverse complement strand
AAAAGAAAGCTTTTTACATTTACATGTAAACAAAACAATAATGTCTCCTTTCTATCTGTGTTAAGTCATATAAGAGCTAAAGACTTACATGATATTATTGAATTTGAAATATCACCATACTGAATATGCTGTGAACATTATACATTTCTATTTTTGCAATGTGAATTTGTGTGTTTTTCTGGTTTCTTCATTGTAAAACAGTAAAGTAATGCATCCAAAGAATTTGCACTGAAACACAATTGAGTCTGTGCGCAGTTTAAGGCCGACATGTTATGTGTCTTATTACCATACAGATAGAGGGTTGTTGAAAAGATTTAGTGGTCAAAGTAAGTTGATTTTATGCCATAGTCTTTTTTCAATCAATAATCTGCCTGCAATTTAAAGCTGATCCTTGCTGGCATATGCAAATAAATAATTCATGAATTAGAGGTCCATGTCTCGTTAAAGCCAACTTCCATGTTATGACTGTGCATATTTGAAGATGAGTCATACAGTGGAGGAGGACCCGTTATTGTCCCGTTTAGCTTCAAACACTACCCTCCATGTAATACATCATTACTAATGGAAACTCAGCCTTGCTCAACCAAAGACCATCTTTTGCATTTACAACTGATCTATCAATTATTTATACCCTGGTAGTGACTCTTGTATTAAGCATAATAGATATAGACATTGGTATGCACACCTTACCCTTAATGAGGTTTACATATGACGGTGTTTGTTTCTAAACACACAATTGTGTGGAAATGCTGAAACATCTGACATGGTAAATTCATGAGGGTAAATAAATGATAATATACTCAGGAAGTATGCATAATTGAAGTGGCTTTTTGTTATTTTGAACTGCTGCAGACTATTCATTTTTAACAATGGGTGGTATTTTAAGGCTATTTCAGTTTCTTTTGTGTTTAATCAAATTTTCTTATCCAACAAGGGCTTTTGTCTGTGCTTACTGTGTACTGGTGGAGTGTACAGTAAGAACTGCGTACACACCTGCAAATATTACATTTCTCTGCAGTCTCATTTACTTGCTCATGTTTCCACTGATGTATCCCCCAATGACTCACTTTTGATTTTGTAGTTTATAAGTATAACAATTATGCAATACCACCATCCTCAATTACCTTATCTCAATCCAGTGTCACAGGCCTTTTCAAATGTGTCCTCTAGGTTTGCTGGCTCATTAAATCTAGCGAAATATCAATCCATCTGTTAGGCTAGCTGTGCCACCGGGGGAAAAAAAGATTTCCCTCAGATTTGATTTGTGAAATATTCCTTATGAAATATCTTTTTAGTAAGCCTAAAACCTAAGTCTAAGCCTAACCTAGCCTAAGTCTATCATCTTCTTGTTATATGACATGTTATATGACATAGTATGGTAAAGTTTTTTGGTGTTAAAGATTGAGGGTGTTTAGGTGAGGAAAACCTTAAAGTTTGAACATCCATTGAAGGACGGATCTAATCATACAACATAAGCAGGATTGCAAAGAGCAAGACGGAGAGGTCCTCCACACCAGAGCTTGATAACACTGAACTGGTTCAGGTTCATCGTTCTCCTGTTCTCCTGTCTCAGTGTTCCTCTTTGTGTCCTGTGCTCATTTCTACACCATTCATTCCTTCAATCTCAGGTCTTCTGTCACTTAATAGGTAAAAGTCTTACCAAAAGGCCATAGTAGAGCTGTGATGATGACGCTTCTGACACCTATCCTTTCAGGTCCTTTCAGATGTGTTGCAGAGATCTGACTCAGAGAAAGCTACACTCTCAGAAAAGGGATTCTTTTGGCTGATGCATGCTAGTAATGGGTACCCCCCAGTCATAGGCGCCTTATATAGGAACTTTCACATAACCTTAGTTTGTAGTTTCTCCTGTGTTCTGTCAAGGACATTATGGTTCAGGGATTTTTCAGCTAATATTTTTTTTTTACCCCACATATCTCACATTCCAGAAAGGTTCTAAAAATAACATGTCCCTCATGATGGGGAATTAGGTAGAGCCACTACAGGATCTCCTGAGGAGATACGCAATCTTCCTTCTTATCTAAGTGTGTCGATTTCAGTCTCATATCCCTGTCATGGTAGTGTTTGTGGTCCTAACCTCCATACTAATACTTGCCTTTGTTCCCCTTCAGCTGTCCCCTTCCCACTCAGTCACCGCCTGACCACGAAGGAGGTGTTCGACAGTGAGGGCAAGCCGAGGGTCGACCTGCTGAAAGCTCACCTCACCAAGGAGGGCAGAGTGGAGGAGGCAGTGGCACTACGCATCGTGAGCGAGGGCGCTGCCATCCTGCGCCAGGAGAAGACCATGCTGGACATAGAGGCACCAGTCACAGGTTAGGAGGCCTGGTGCCCAATCACTTGACTCCATTGCAGTGAGAGATGGAATTTAACATGGGCTCTAACCCTCTTTGAAGCCCAGATTGGTTCATTATAATTCCTACCGACTTCAAGTCTCACTTTGAGACGTGACGATGAGCATCGACATGTCTATAAGGTAGTAAGAGGCATTAGGCCTTGTGTTCTGAGGTGTCCCAATGCATGAAACTAATGAACAAGGCAGTGGCAGAGCTTAACATTTCCCATTACGAGTTGTGATATGTGCACTAACCAAAATACAGAGGAAGACCAACAAGAACTAGAGTAGAATCTCATCCAGTGGAATCGTTATCAAAAGTTGAATTGGATTTTATCCATCTTCATTCAAATGTAGGATTCTGTTAGAATCCGGTTCCATCAATTCGTACATTGATGTACTTATTTGTCCTTGGTTTGTAGATTTGTGGGTAAAAGAATAAATGGGAATACATGAGAATATGACTGATCTGGGGGGAAGACATTTAATATATGTGCACATGGTGTGTGTCCGGGTCTATTTGTGTGTGAATCATTGCAGCAAAGACAAGCAGTAGTTTTTTTTTTTTTTAAATGGAAACACAGCAAAGCAGAGATTGACAAAGAGAGTTCTCAGTGATGACCTGGAATGCAAAAATAAACTCTAAAGCATCTGACTAGAGTTAAAAAAGGAGCTGATGAATACAAAAGATCTAGAACTCTCCATCAGCTTTCTCCCAAAGTGGTGAGCTGTCACTTTGAAGTTTCGTCGCTCACGCAACACCAGTTTTTATGTTCACATGAATTTCAGTGCATTATTTTTTCAACTTTCGCAACCAATTATTTTATTTTCAGATCATTCAACAAAGTCCAGAACACTTTTACAAAGTGACCTAAATTATATTTTCAGTTTTACTGGGTCTAGACAACCTTGTATAACATACGACTATCAACCTATTTTATCGGGTGTAGATAACCGTGCACTTAAAGTAGTGACATATTTAGCCATGTTTAGCATGGTTAGATCAAGTCCTGATTCCTGCACCCACAACCACACCAAAGCAAACTACTGCTGCTGGGTTCAGAAGTCTTTTTAAACTACTGCTGTGAATCCCACACTTCCCATTTCCACGCCAACCCCCCACCCGGCCATGATCGAATCAGCACCGCTGCGCTGGTATGTGTTCTTGAGGCTATGAGGATGCAGGCCACTGCAGCAGTACAGGGTGAGAACACACACCTACACCACTGAGTCATCATCCCCAGCTCTGAGCGCAAGCCGAGCTGCCTGCCTCCCCTGCCTGCCTGCTCCCACCCTTCCTAGTGGGAGGGTTACATCTGTGGTGGGCGAGATGTGAGATGTGAGAATTATCCGATGTACACAGTACAGAGGAGCTCGCTAAAAAGCTATCGCTGGTCTGCTTGAGAATATGAACAGCATTATTCTTGCTTTGTATGTAGTATGTAATCCATTTTAGCAGCACAGAAAGGCTGGTGTGTGTGCATGTGTTCATGTGCGTGTTTATGTGTCTGTTTATGTTCGTGTTCATGTGTGTGTTCATGTGTGTATGATGTCATTCCTCTAACCCATAATTATTTGCTCATATTAGCTGAGAATTAGGGCGAAAGAGAGAAGTTTATGCTTGTCTGCTATCTATTATTAATGTCTTAGAGATATCAAATATGCAGTAGGCAATATGCATGCTGAGAGTCTGTCATTGTGAATAAACCTCCCATCTTTATGATAGGTTCTAATGGAAAACATAATCACCTCTGCCCCCAACTGCCAGTACTATCATTGAGATGTGTAGTCTTTGTGCAGCCTGTTGTTAATCAAAAGACATAAAACTTTCCTTTGGTCACACGCACACACACACACACACTCACACAAGCACACACATGAACACGCGCACACACGCACACACGCACACACGCCCACACACGCACACACGCCCACACACGCACACATGGACACACACACACACAAGCACACACTAACACACACATTCACACAACACATTCCTCCATCTCTTGCTCAGGGCAAATGATTGCCATCATCTGGTACCATATTATGATAACCTAAAAATCGAACTCTGGTCCGGTCATTCCATTTTCCATAAAGGCGTCCTAATCGTGCATTGGATCCCCCAGTGGACCTCGGTTCTGCTATTTTAAGCTCCACCCCATGCGGTCAAAGACATGATGGTAGGATCCACATGGGAGACTTGTTATAACAATCCATGACTGCAGAAACTTTATGGGCAGTGCTTTAATATTCACATCACACGCTTTCTTTAGGAGTGGTCTTCAAATGAACTACTTTTTCTTGTTTTCCTCAGTACTCCTCAATTGCCAGAACACCCTAGGGGGTAACACAGAGTTTTGGAAGCACCACAGATATTGACAAAACACAGATCTAGCGTTCCCTCTAGTCGGCCAGAAGATGAAACACTCTATTCCCAATCTGGGAGGGGCCCAGTGGCGTACATGGGTCACACCTGCTGATATCACCTTAGAGAAACCCAAACTGAGTTCCCATTCTAGCGCAAGCTCTGCTGGCACTCATAGCTCAGAGCTGTGCATGCGCTAACCGTGTTAATGGCGCGTAAAGTCTACGTACATTCCATGGGAATATGATCCTTAAGAAGATGGTTTCTTAGTTCATGGAAACTTGCATTTGTATTCCTTAGTCACGTTTACCTACTACTCTATCTCTAGCTTTGAGGGAATTTCAAAAAAGGGTTTTCCTCAGTTGGATATAGCTATTTTAATTTACAGGAGTGACCTAAATTCTCTGTGAATTGTAAATATAGCTCTTAATTTGATTTGTATCACTTTCTTCAACTCTGAGTATTGGTAAAGAAAATATTTTTATATTTGTACCTAAATGCACTCAATGTACAGTAAATCCAACATTCCCAAAATCATTTGTGCACATTAGTTGAGCTGTGCATATTGTGAGTGTCATTGTGTGGTTTTTCACATGAGGAATACAATTCCGACCTTAATATATCAAAGTCAAACCTATCTCAGTAATTTTTCTCTGTAGTAAACTTTTGCACACTAGTTAAAGCTGGCTTGGATACCTTTAGGAATAAACATACCCTTCCCTATATTAGTGCGTTTAAAAATAAAATTAATTATTATTATTATTATTATTATTATATTGAAAGGCCTCTACTGGCAAGGTTGGCATATTTTCTCAAAGAGCAAATGCGCCCAGTCCAGGCACCTTGAACCTGCAGTCTAATGTGCCAGAGCAGATGAGGGGGGCTTGCTAGTTGGGGAAAAACAGTAGGATAGTTTAACCATGTAACTGTTATGAGTTACTCTAATTAGTTACTGGAATGACTGATCTGCCAGAATGAGTACCCCTGAAGAGTACCCCTGATCTCTTGTGCTCTTGTGCTGTGCAAACACACACACAACATTTAGCAGCAATTCCAGCAATGTCCTCATTGTTTGATAGAGCCAAGTAGCATAACATATATTCACTGATAACTAGGGCTGGGCAACGATTAAAATTTTTAATCGCGATTAATCGCATTTTTTTTTTAACACAAAATCCAATAACCAATTCAAAAGTAGTGTATAGCGCACTTTTATTTTAAATGTTATGCCATATGAACAAAAGTGCCACAACATTTGTTGTGCAAACACTTAGCATCAGCATTTTTATATAGTAGCAGTTTAATAAAATAAATACTTTGTGTAATTCTCAACTTAAACGATGTTATCAAAACAAATACAAAACTGAAGCTTATTGCCACTGCCAGGGCATTGATGTTTAGAGTGTGGTGAAGCACCAGAAAGTTGTGTTGACAATATTACAACTCAATTTCATGTACTTGATGGCTTGTTTCCCTGTAATGTAACTAACCAGCCTGGTTATGACGTTGTTTCTGCCATAGCCCTCTGACGTTTGTAGCTCGCTAGTTAATGGCAAATCCCCATGCTAGCTAGCGACAGCTAGCACGTTAAAATGAGTTAGCTTAACTTATCGGGAGCTGGGAGGACAGGGGATATCATTGCACAACAAGCTCAAAATCATATTTTCGATAGTTGATTTTCTTGTCATCCTGATGTGATCATAATGATAGATCTAGTAGGGTGATAGGCTAGGCTAGCCAGCTGCTTCCCAGATAGCAGGGAGAGGTTGGCCCAACGTCGGCAATGGTTGGCAACGTCGGCGTTGGAATTCCAACCTTGGGCCAACGTTGAACCAACGTCGGCAGCTCAACCAATAACGTCAAAATGCAACGGTTGGGCAGTTGACGTTGGTTCAACGTTGGCCCGAGGTCGGAATTCCAACTCTGTGTTTTTTACAGTTAGAGTTGGAATTCCAACGTCAACTGCCCAACATTAATGTCAAAATGCAATTGGTTGGGCAATTGACGTTGGGCCAGTGTTGGCCCAACGTCAGCTGCTCAATATTTTGATTGTGTTTTTTTTTTTTAACCATTCCACCTTTTTCTGCAGGGCATATTGGTAATCAATCCTGTGTTTTTTTTATTAAGATAAACCTATTAAAAGCATACAGCCTACTGGTGGCCAGACATTGTGATTCCACGTCTCTGTAAACACTTTCAGAATCTGTATCACTGCGTAACAATACAAATAGTCACGAGCTTATTTTAAAATAAAAAACCGTTAGCAGATATTGTGAACTGCCTTCGTCACTTTTTTTCTGACTGTAGTCATTTCAATTTTCAACAAGTAATTTAAACTTTTGATCCACATTCATCAGTAAAGGTAGGAACCGTATCGTTAATTAACCACATAAGACGTACTATCGACTAGGTAACTGCAGCGACACACATTCTTGTCTACGCTAAGCGTGATTTTGTTAGCTGGCTAGCTACCTGTCATTTAGTTAGCAGCTGAGCTATCTCTACGGCTGCTGATCCGGTGTCCAGGGACAGCAGCAGCAGCATGGATGACGGCTCTGAAGCGGGCTAGCCTACCAAGACTAATTTATTTGTGTGTTCGCTTGTTTTTTCTTTGCTTGCGTGTTGCCTACAATAAATGATTTTTACCTGTAGGTAACTGCTGTCTGTTTAAATTCCTTACGGGCCGTGCCTAGGCTATCGACTTTGTTGCCATTTCGCGACTGTACAAAACAAATTAGGAAAATACGGTAAGAGATGTTCCTGCTGAGAGTCAAACAAGACTTCGTGCATTGTCTACACACCTGTCACTTCTGAAATATGTAAGTTTGATTCATTAAACCATATTTATATTGATAAAAACATATTTGTTAAGCAGATTTTTTGGTGGCCCGCGGGATAATAGGTCGCGTTACGATAGGTTGGTTTAAGTTTTTGGATGCATTAAATGTGGTGGCAAGAAGTATGACCGTCCTTGGATTATGGGACATTGTAACACCTTATCCTGATTTGAATTATTGAATTATGACATTGAATAGACATCGGGTGGACTTCTGTAAGATCGTAGAAAGCCCAAATAGCTTTGGTTTAACAATAACTAAGATAACGTTGGCAATTGGTTATAAACCAACGTTGGCAATTGGTTATAAGCCAACGTTGGCAATTGGTTAAAAGCCAACCAAAACCCGACTCTCACTCCTATTTGCCAACGTTGGCCCAACGTGTCCCCGACGGCCAAAAGTCCGTTGGCCCATCGTTGGCATGCGCCGTCGTGCCAACGTCTGTGACAACATTGGGCCAACGTTGGGCCAACCTCTCCCTGCTATCTGGGTTAGCTGCTGCTAGCATCATTCAGAGACAACGAACTACTTCTAGCTAAACAGCTGACCGGTTAACGCCCACTGACGTTAACTTTGCTGGAGGTGATGCACAGGCAATTAATCGCCACATTATTTCGAGAAGTTTAGCTTTCGTGTATCTGTGTTAACTTGCGTGTGGTCAACCTTTCAAGTGTACTGTATATATGTCTGTGCCCTTCTCCAGTGCTATGTTCCGTTTCTATACCTCCATGATTATACTTATACGCAGTACACAGTACACACTTACTAGGTACGCATATTCTCAGCAGGTGAGTGTTGTTCCAAATCTAATACTCCGTGGTGCACTTACCGGAAATTAACTACAGTCCCGGGTGGGGGGATAGCCAGCTGCTTAGCATAACTGCCATTCAGAACCAATGGTAATGCTACCAAGCTAGGCTAGCTAGGAATGCTAACTGTCGTTATACATCGTTAAAAACCACCAAAATACTCATGTCACTGGCTTTAATTTGAAAATGGCATGTTAGTAGTACATTTAATATCAGTACAGTTGTTTAATTACTGCAGATATTGACATTTACGGTCTGTAGACTTGTGGTGTACTGACTCTGCTATCGTAGCCACCGTAGCCATTATGTCCGCCATTGATTTCGAAATAAAACGAAAAGCTCTGCCTGGCTCCGTCTCTTCCGCTACGTAGACAAGATGGCGGCCGTTGAGAATGGAAAGTGTACCCTGGTTCCACACTCAAAGTTTTGTCCGTTATGAGTACACATACGGGTCCTTTGGGTATACTTCTTTTCGCCGCGATCGGAAACGGAACACCCTACATACCCAAACTAAGGATGGTAGGTACGGAGGGTATGGATAACGGAACAGAGCTCAGGTAATGTTTATCCGGCCATTCTTTTCTTTTCCGGTTGCGCAGCAGTCAAAATAAAAGCCTATTGGCAACAGACTTTTACAATCATAAAATAAATAATAAAACCTGCGTTAACGCGCGTTAAAATAATTGTCGCCGTTAATTAATTGATGAATTAACGCAAGATTAACGCGTTAACTTGCCCAGCCCTACTGATAACACAAGAATCCTACAAACCTTTTTCTCCAAGGCATTTTCTTTTTATGAACCTTATCAGACTGTAAAGCCTGATAGCTAAGGTATTGCAAAACGTATTGATAACAGTACTTTTAATACCAGTATATCTGATTGATTTATTGATTTATTAATTGATTGGTTGATATTGAATATGGCTAATGTTTACATCCAGACTGAATCACACCTAAGCTACTTGAGTAAAACACAAAAACAACGCACAGTTTTGCCATGTCTTGTAAAAGCAATAGAACTAAAAGGGTCTGTCCTTCACTCACACGCAGTCTGTCCATCCTGTCATCAAGGGCATATCATTAGTGTTGGCCTACCAATAGGGTCAGCATCTACCGCTGTCTATCCAATCACCAGTCTGTCTCTTCATTCATATCTACCACTGTACTTTAGCTTAGAGACACAAGTACCATCACCTGAGACTGTACGCTTAGAATGCTCTCACATATGTCATGATTGCTCTCTCGTATGTCTTGATTGCTCTCTCATATGTCATGATTGCTCTCTTAATAGTCATGATTGCTCTCTCATATGTCATGATTGCTCTCTTATATGTCATGATTGCGCTCTCATATGTCATGGTTACTCTCATATGTCATGATTACTCTCATATGTCATGATTGCTCTCTTATATGTCATGATTGCTCTCTCATATGTCATGGTTACTCTCATATGTCATGATTACTCTCTCATATGTCATGATTGCTCTCTCATACTCTCAAAAATCAGCTCCTGCAGAAACAATCTGAAATGATCATTGTCATTAATCACAATCATGCTTTAAACAGTATCCATTGAAAAGAGGTTAATGTCTTACAATTACCTAAATTACGTGTGAATATGGTACTCTTGACATGACCAGTGCATCTGTTTACATAGACCATGGCTACTATCCATCCAATTCAGAAACAAATGATAATATATGCACAGGCCTTTTTTTCACAAGACTGTAGATCCACATCATTTACACTGTAAATTTAGAGTGACTCTCAGGAGTTTGTTGTCAGTCAAATCAGCTCATATTTGAAGTGCTGGTATCACAGTGGCAGTTATGAGAACACTCCTTTAATAACCACAACACAATATGGACATGTTCGTGCTTAGCAGAGTTTTCCAAGTGTGAGAATGATTTGCAGTCCCTAGTGGCAGGGAGGCTATATGGTTTTCAAATTAAACAGAGGACAGTTTCCTGTAGCGTATTGCATTGTTGACTGGATTTATGTACTGAAAACACCTTCATGGACACAAGCATAAATTACACTTACACACACACACTACATACACAAGACACAACAGAAACACCAACACATCCATCTGCACGCACACACTCTCTCTCTCACACACACACACACACACACACACACACACACACACACACACACACACACACACACATACACACACACACACACACACACATGCACACACACACACACACACATGCGCATGCACACAACTGCTGCTGCCTCTACTCTAGCCTCTGAGGCCTCAGGGGCAAACGCCCAGGCAGCATCTCCATGCCAACAGAGAGCAAGGATGAGAGAAATGAAAACTCTACATTTATTTCATTATTTATTCTCATGAAATTCATGTCTCTATGGCAACAGGAGTTTGCAACACACTCTCCCCCGTCTCCCTCCCTCTCTCTCCGTGTCTCTTTCCCTCGGTCTCTGTCTCTCTATCCCTCTCTCTTCGTGTCTCTTTCTCTCTGGCTCAGTCACTTTATCCTTCTCTCACTCTCTCTCCCTCTCTTCCTCTCTCCCCATATTACTCTATATATCTTCTTCTTTTGCCCTTTATTTTTCTCTTTGTCCCTTGCCCCCCATCTCTCTCTCTCTCTGTAAATCTCTGTCACCCCCCCTCTCCCACCTCACTGCTGTGTGAGGAATCACTGAGCTTAGAGGCAGCACAGATCCTTTGCTGGCTAACTGATATACTATAAAACACCCACCCACCCACACACACGCACGCACGCACGCACACTCTCACACACACACACACACACACACACACACACACACACACACACACACACACACACACACACACACACACACACACACACAAGGATGACCATAAAGTCTCTATGCATTCATTAAGCAAAAAGTCTTTGAACATTTATGTGTGTTTACTTTAACATTCCATGTTAATTTTATGTCACTTACTGTGTAAGAGCATGTTATTAGTGTCAACCCTCTCCACCTAAACACTGTTATTTTAGGCTTACTGAGTTATAATGTGATGCTGTGATGAATGACATTGAACTTAATTGTGTGTGTTTGTGTGTGTGTGTCTCTGATCAGTAGTGGCCTCTATTTCTGGAAAAGGCAAAGCCACCTATACCCTTTATTTGTCTTTGCACAGTGTATTTACAGTAACAAAACAGTTACAGGAAATTAAGTCTTGTGTAATGCTTTAGTAATATTTGAATATTGTGTTGGTGTTTTAATTACTTTTTGACCATCAAAATGAAATAAGCGTGTGTGTTTGCATTTTAGTCCATTTGTATTCAGTTTCCAGAGGAGGATCAGTACATCAGAGTTGGAGACCAAGCACACGTAGCTTCAAAGAGAGATGCTGATTTACTGTAGATTGGCCTGTCATGCTCGCTGATACTGGAGCCTGTTTTGCTGTGATGTTTTCTTACGTGACTGCATAACACAGCTATTTGTATGATACTTACAGAATTACCATCTTATTTCCTCAGTGTGCGGGGATATTCATGGGCAGTTCTTTGACCTGATGAAGCTGTTTGAAGTAGGAGGCTCCCCAGCCACCACTCGATACTTGTTCCTCGGGGACTACGTAGACCGGGGCTATTTCAGTATTGAGGTAAGGGGAAACTATGCTACCGTGCACTTCTCAAACAACAACAAACACTCATAAACAAATCCAGTTTCCTCAGACAGCAGACGAGTAGACTGAGTGAAACATCTTACCTTACCTGATATTTGCAGGGTGTAAATTTGATTACAGTTCACCCATCATCCTGCAACAACACCTGACATGCCGAGACCGCGTCTGGCTGTCTTTGAGCCCCCTCCGTATCTCTGAACAAAATGTGAGCTTGTTCACCATGTCTGACTCAGTGGTATTATCCACGCCAGGGATTTCTCCTCTGATCCTCTATGGGACACGGCGAAACATGTCTGCCTTTTACACCTACTGTTAGCCGGCGCTCTGTTCTGATGCAAGCGATGACTTTATTTCTTCCTTCCCAGCCCTCAAGGGGTCTTTAACCCCAAAACAGGGAGGACTGAGGGACTGAGGGACACTGGTCTCCCCAGACAACCCTCTATCTGTGTGTGTGTGTGTGTGTGTGTGTGTGTGTGTGTGTGTGTGTGTGTGTGTGTGTGAGTGTGTGAGAGTGATTGAGTTGGGTAATTATCTGACTGTTTTATTTCAAATAATTGGATCAGTCTCTTGTAGCTCATAGTCCGCATCACACCAGAGGCCTGCAAGTTAATCAGTAGAAACCTTTTTAGACTTTTGTTTCAGACCATGTGCAGCTACTGAGCCTTATGTGGAGTGACAGTGGATGTGATAACATATGTTATGTAACGGTGAAATTATTCACGCCACTTTGCCAGAGTCAGTATGTATGTATGTATGTATGTATATGTATGTAATACCTTATTATCACAGTTTTTTTTCTATGATTTTTTTTCAGTGTGTTTTGTACCTTTGGTCCCTGAAAATCCTCTACCCAAAGACACTTTTTTTACTGCGAGGAAACCACGAATGTAGACATTTGACAGAATATTTCACCTTCAAACAAGAATGTAAGTACACTCCATATGTCTCATAAGACTGTTAGTACACTCCATATGTCTCATAAGAATGTTGGTACACTTCATATGTCTCACAAGTGTTTGTACACTTCATATGTCTCATAAGAATGTTTATACACTCCATATGTCTCATAAGAATGGAAGCACACGCCATAGTATGTCTCATAAGAAGGTTAGTACACTCCATATGTCTCATTAGTAGACTGCAGTGTACCTTTTTTGTGCCATGTTCCACATCCACCTCCTCTTTCATACCCCGCACAGCCACCTCTGTTGCCCTGTACAATGTGTTGGGTGTTTCAGTTTAATTTCGTCCTCAGAAACCCTAACCTGTTGACACTCCTCATTATACATGTGATATAACAAGGTCTTTGAAAAGTGCCATGCTTTCCTGTTCTCTATGCCCCACTTTGTTCAAAAGGGACTGACTTCCTTTATGTCATGATACAGCTGAGGGACGACGAGGACACGTTCTCTGTGTAAATGAGAGAAGAGAGTCCAGAGGGGATGTGAGACAAATGGGACATTATATTAGTTAGACTATCCTATGAGGCCCTATTGAGGCCGAAAGGTGCTCATCTCAGGGAAGAGTTATTTCTGTATCCGCTTTCATGACCTGTTTTCTTCTTTGGTGGACAGTGGATTGAGGTTTTAAATAATAACAATTAAATAATACAAATTATAAAACAAATGACAGAACTGTGCAGGGGTGGTAAAGCAGTGCCTCTTGAATGTGTCATGCGAAGCGCGCTGAAGAATTGCACGGCAAATACAGTATGTTAGTTAAGCTCTAACAGATAAATATTTATGAGTGCAGAAGATAACTGAAAGTGAAGGGAGCTCTTGCCTAGCGTTGACAGCTGAAGTATATTGCTTGTTGCATAATGTATGAAGTTTTGAACTAAAGTTCAGGAAAGGCATGTCACACGATCCCTGTGTCTTAATTTGTGGTTTTCCACCAAACAAATTTGCTACACTTAAGCCCAAATCTACAATGTGAGGATATTGCCTACCCTCCTCCCTCCCCCTCTCTTTTCATCACTGTCTGTGATTCCACTTTAACTCTCCCTCATATCTAAGCAAAGCATTTCACATCAATCCTTTAGCTCCTCCACTAAATCCCATTACAAATAATAGCAAAGCACCTCAGACATCATAACCTGTGTCTAGCTTTTTCCCACCCAGACCCTCCTGTTGTCAGAGCAGGTCTGAGCTGTACTTGATAAGGCACGGAGCTAAAGCAACCACATGCATTGGCAAAGGGATGCTAACACCCTGATGAAGCCATATTTATGATGTAGAAAACATCACAAAAAAACATGAACAAAGAATATGTTTAAAAAGACAAATTACATTTTTTTTTCAAAACTAGCTAATAGTCCCAACACCAACACATCATAGCTGCTGCAACTCATAAAAGCTAGCTAGTTTGCTAACTGATGTATGCCAGCAATGAATGTAGTGACATTGTGCTGTAAAGGCTGTTCTTAAATTTCCACATCACAAAATGTCATAGTGAATAGCCTTAGCAGCTGATATAACAGGTATATCCATCTCCCCGTTCACATGACTCCTTCTTCACACAAACCCAGATAGCAAAAGGCCAGTCGACCAATGATGGCCTGCTGGAGGCAATTCACTAGTGAGTTACAGGCCTCAAAATAAAAAAATAAAACGACTTATAAAACTAGCTAAAACTAAACCAAAATAAAAACAGCCAAACTGATTGACTAAATAAAAACAAAAACTAATGCAAATTTCAAATCTATAATAATTCTGGTTTAGTGGCTGATATTTTAAATAGAGTCTAGACTTTGCCAAGGATATGATTTAGAAATGACAGGAATTGCTAAAATGTTATGTTATTTTCTTACTATCCTCACCCAGTTAAACTTAAGATGATGGTGGTCTGAGCGCGGGCCAGGAGTGACACACCACCAGTGGGGTGCAGACCACCATCCACCTGTGGACTGATATATGCCTGCTATCTGGGAATAAATCTGAAGATATAAAAATCACCTACCTACAAAAACTTCAAAGTTCATAAAACGCCCACAAGATCCCTTGAAGTTCCATCAAATTAAGGCCTTTTGTACTGAAACATCAAATAAAGAGAGCAGGTGTATGACTCTTTCTTCCTACCCTAGGTTAAATCAAGAACTCAGCGCAGGTGTATGACTCTTTCTATCTGTGAACGAATCTGAGGGTATAAAAATGTGCTACCTACAAAAACTTCTAATTCAAAAAACGCACAACTCTTTAAGTAAAACATCAAATTTAGGCCTTTTGTACTGAAACATCAAATAAAGAGATTTGTAGTAAGCAATATTACAGCTACAATAGAGTATGTAGCTTCTACAGATGCATGCCAAAAATGATCTGAACCTCCTTTGTCAGTGTCCAGTCTGTCTCTCCACTCAGGGGTTTATTTGGCAAGATTAGTGTCTGAGGTAACTGTATGCTTTTACATTCTGGGAGCTATCAGGCTGGCTCCACACAACCGCCATATGTCATCTTCATTTTCCATATACTGTATCAGATAAAGGGTTCCCCATCTTGACTTAAATTCGAAGGTTAAGATCATTTCAATTGAACCTGTATATAGACTCTAAAAAGGCTGAAGTTCTCATATAAATTGTTGATTGAATCCATACGTGCTACATGCATACCCATGGTATCAGCACCAAGTTAGAACCTCTACTTTCGATGTATATTGACATTCCTCTGTTAAGTAAGCACAACGAAGACATGCACCCTGTACTATTGCACAGTTGTCATGGCAACTACACTCATTAATTACGTGGAAAACTGGTATGTGGAACGCTTTTCTTGAGTGGTCCCCTTAAAAATGACATCAGATGCAAGTCTTTCTCCTTGTCCATTTGTGGGTAGTCCTCAATTTTGCACAATATGCACTGTGAAAATAATTATTATGGCAAATAATACAAATAATAAATAAACATTTGTCATTCCTTGTATTCCAACTAGAATAACTTTTGATTTGGATGACCTGTACATTTATATTCCTAACTTGCATTCACAGCAATTTAGATCTAAATGAAAAAAATTACCTAAGTTTTGAGAACGTTATCAACATCCTTCAGACATTTTAGATAGCATATGTGGTCTTTAAGTAATCTATAATAGAACATAGCAGTCTGTCACCATCCTATGGTTTGACTGAAAAGTAGGCCTTGGATTTTAAAATAAAATAAGGAATGCCATTAAGGCGCGGATTGTGTTTCTCCTGAATGCCTGAAGGTAAAATCAAGTACTTAGAGCAGGTGTATGACTATTTCTCCCTACCCTAGGTAAAATCAAGTACTCAGAGCAGGTGTATGACGCGTGTATGGATGCATTTGACTGCCTTCCCCTGGCTGCTCTCATGAACCAGCAGTTCCTGTGTGTGCATGGAGGCCTTTCACCTGAGATACACACCTTAGATGACATAAAGAAGGTAACTGTGTGTGTGTGTGTGTGTGTGTGTGTGTGTGTGTGTGTGTGTGTGTGTGTGTGTGTGTGTGTGTGTGTGTGTGTGTGTGTGTGTGTGTGTGTGTCTATGTGTGGTGTGTGTCTATGTGTGGTGTGTGTGTGTGTTTGTGTTTGTATGTGTGTGTGTGTCTATGTGTGTATGTGGGTCTGTGTGTGGTCTGCGTGTGTTTCAGTGTGTGTGTGTTTCAGTGTATACAAGTATAATTTGTGGCTGTGTGGAAGGTATGTATGCATAAGTGCATTTCTTTGTTTGTTTGCACATAAATGTCTTATGTATAAATGTGTCCCTGGATGTGTGTAAATGTCTGTTTTGAGCATTGTACATTATATGTGGCTCCTTCACAGTTGGACCGGTTTAAGGAGCCTCCTGCCTTTGGGCCCATGTGTGACCTGCTTTGGGCTGACCCATTAGAGGATTTTGGGAATGAGAAGACCCAGGAATACTTCGGCCACAACACGGTCCGAGGCTGCTCCTACTTCTACAGGTAAGCTCACCCAAGGCTAAACCAAAGCTGTCCAAACCTGTTCTGTCAAGTTACCTAGTTGTCATTTCAGTCAACCCCCTTAGCAGCAGCTTTTTATATAGTTACATAGAAAATGTAGCATGCATGTATGTGTGTATGCAGTCATAGAGCTATGTAGGGGGATTTGAGAATGATGAATGGTAGCTATGTCTACATTCTAGGCTCTAGGTAATACGAGTATGTATGATGTATAAATCAGTCATATACCGAAGATAAGATTTATTACATATAGGCAATGCCCTGAGGCTGTCATTTATAGACTGACATCATGTGACAATGTCCTTTCTATTTACAAAAATACACATGTAGGAAATGTTTCCCCCACACTATACATACTGTTTATGTGCAAGTATATACTAACATGTACTTCTTACATGTCCTCACCACATACAGAGCCATTCACAGAAAACACAGGAGCACAGACTCACAGCCGCACTCACAAACACACAGCCCGCATGCTGACACATGATGCCATATGCTGCTGCTAACAACAGAGGGACTGTGCTGAGTTGTGTGTGTGTGTGTCTGTGTGTGTGTCTGTGTGTGTGTGTGAGTGTGACCCACATTCAGTGTGTCGGGGGAATATGAGCGAAAGAGGACAGATCTGCGGGGGGTTGTGGGGATAGAGTGGGTTCTATGTCTCTCCAGGTAGTGTACATTGCGAATGCATTGCTGTTGCCTGTTCTCTTGCTAAAAACCCTCTATGTGAATATTTCATACTGCAATAAAATTTTGATTGGACCAGGGATGGTTGGACACGTGCTCTAGATTTGGGAAGATTGTTTAGTGATATTTGTCAACCAGCCAACATAAAAGGATGGATGTATATGTTTGAGATCCTTCTCAAGGCAGTCTGAGAGAGAGAGAGAGAGATATAAAGAAACAGAAAGATGAAATAGACACCCGGAGAAGGAAAGAGCTCTCGTCTCTACCAAAGTGTTGTAGGGCCTGAAATATTCATCCTGGGGGAAAAGGGGGGATTGTTGTTATATGTACTGCTTTTCACGGCACTCTTCAAATCCAAACACAAACTGCATTACCCACAAGTCTCCTCACTGGCTCTGCATATGTGCCTGTGTGCGTGTGTGTATGTATGTGAGAAGAGAGAGAGAGAGAGAGAGAGAGAGAGAGAGAGAGAGAGAGAGAGAGAGAGAAGATGAATGGCTTAAACTGAATGTACACAGATTAGAGATTCCCATTCATAAGCTGGTCTCTCTGTGACCAGCAGCCACAGCTCAAGACTGCCAGCATTACTTGCATCCAACTAAAGCTCCTGGGACTGGAATGCAAACTAATGACTGCATACTAGCTAGTCCTATTAGCATACGGGAATCAGAGACCTTAAAGTTACTGCTACTTGCATCAAATTCAAACTTCTGGAATGTGAATGCACACTAATGACTGCATACTAGCTAGTCCTGATAGCGCTCAAGAATCCGAGATCATAACAGTTCCAGCTCCATGATACCAGTTTAGCACTGACCTAAAAAAAAAGACTGGCAATAGCTAATTAGCTTACTCAATTGCAATCATTTCTGAGATGCCATTTCAGGTTTTTTAGGTCAATGCGGGAGATGGAACATATCACCAGGCAGAAACTCAAGGAATATTCATATCCAGAGCTGGTCACCTGAGGAGGCATTCGTAAATGATGATTCGTAAAAAAGATGTCTCCATATTGCATTGGCATTCTCATGAGAGGTCCCCTTGAATGTGGACAAGAAAGTCTAACCACTTCAACCCTTTGAGGTTGAATATCAATATTTAAAATGTTGTCATCAACAGTCATCAATCGGTCAGTGCTCCGAATAGGGAGTCATAGACAAGAGAGTCAAAGCACCCACAGGATAAGCCTTGGTAAACATGCATTGTGTCTCACTATATTTCCTGGCAAAGCAGGAGACACAGTGTAAAGATAGGACTTTGCTACTGAACAAGAGGTTTACCATTTTTAGCTTGAGACACAGCTTAAAAAAAAAATCTAACCCTGTGTTCCTTATGCAATGGTCTGCTGATGCAGTGGCCAAACAGGTCCATCTGACACATATGCACCTAAACAAACAATTAAAAGACAGAGCAGATGGAATGCCTGCCCCCTCCACAGCGCCCAGCTCTTTAATTGGAGCAACTAAACAAATAATGTCCTCTCCACACAATGGTATCATTCAAAAACCGGTTGACAGGTATCTAAAGATGAAGTGTTCACTGTCATCCATCAGAGTTAATACAGAAAACAATAGCACCTGCACCCGTAGGGTAATACTTTACCTAAATCCAGCATTCAAAAAGCATTATAAACACATCAATAAAGGGTTACTGTTTTATTTAGAGGATATCAGTTGAATGTGTGGTCTGTGGAAGGACTAGCATGGACTGTACATTCATTTTTGTTGACATTTGTTGACATGCTCATTTGTCATGTGTCCCCAACTTCCACCGCATTTCAGTCAGGACAACTTCCAGAATATACTGAAAAGATTTATGAACAGTTATGACAATGCGGTTTAATCTCTTCTGGGCAAAATAGCACTCTTAATGTTGTTACTAGTTTTTGCAAATGACTTGGCCTGACTTGGAGACTCAAGCATGCACTGCACTGTGCAGATTGCCCAAACCATTTGGTGTGAGTTCGCGCTGTACCTGGATGGCAAAGGGCCTGTAAAATGAGCTAGTGTCACTCAAAGAGACCAGTCAAATAATGCCGTGTAGACTCGCGGTCATTTCAACAACCAGCACACCCCAAACTATAGTGTCTAATTATTTTTTTTTACATACTCTCCTCTTGATCTAATGCCACTCAAGACTGTAAATAATAGTGCAGAACGGTGCGAAAAGTATTTCTTTGTTCTATGTATGTTGGGAAAGGAAGTAGTAGTTTCTAGGAGATTACAGCTACTTCTTGGTAGGATTTAGGGACAAGATAGCTTACAATCCTTAAACACCACAATGTACAAAAAGGAGCCATATAGTGTGTATTTTGTGTGTATTGTGTTATAAGGTTGACAATTGAAATGCCTGAGATCAGTGTTGGAATGTTATTGGAGTCTCAATATAATATACAATATTATACACACCATGGTACATGTTTTTTGTGTGCTGACCAGTAGCTGAGAGGGGTCCTGGTCTCTGGCTGTGTGATGACCAGTAGGTGCCGCAGCAGATTTTGGCCAATCAATGTCACTGGTTGAGTCAACATCATGACTGTAACAGGAGTTCTCCACTGAAATATTGTCGCATTCATACATCACAACCTCCAAGCAATAACATTTGTATTCAGTATTGTATTGTGGCATATTTATAAGTATATTTCTCTCATCATACAGCGCCCACCTCTGATAGCATTGTTGATTTGTCAAGCTTTCAATATGTATATATCCTTCTCCATTTAGTCTTTATAGTGGCTGATCTTAAAGTCAATCAGAGGATATCATTTCATGAGCTGGAGATAGACAACTACAGATCCACAGGGAATGATGTCTGAAGTGAAGAAAAGGCTTGTGCACCAGACTAGACATTAGAGAAGGTCCATACCTCGAATCCCACTGTAGTAGGTATGAAAGTAGAAAAAACACAAGTGCCCACACTCTATCCAGCCAGTATCATCCCAGCACTGAGATCCATCCCACAATTCCCAAGGGCTCCGTAATATGCTGTTGCCATGACAACCAGTTCCTCCTGCCCAAACTGGAGAGAATAATAGAGAGGGATAGAGAGGAAGGAGTAATCCACTGTGAGCGAGAATGAGGGAGAGAGTCAGGGAGGTAGCACAGTGGTGATATCAAGCGAACTTGTAAATGTTTAGTTGAAAGAACACATGAAACATTTTAGATTTCACAGTTCCTCTAAAGCCCAAACAGTCCATTACATACAGACACAATAAGGCCGATGCATACAGTGACAATGGGCAGAGTATGATTTAGACTGTGCAAACGCATTGCATCACCCTCAGTAACACAGACATCCAGGGAGATTGTGTGCCTTGTGATCTGCTTGTATTCATCATTATTACAATATTTCCAGTAGACATCCTCTGCATTCAAGCACAAAGTATGAACATTTTGTTCTATTTTATAATATTGTGAGCTCTTTGGTAAATTGTGTAATTGTTTGAAATGTGTTGGATTGCATGGTGCACACTTAAACCGCTTTACTGTGGTTGGTGGATCTTAATATTTTATTCAGGGTAAATTTGACACAAAATACAACCATTTTGACAACTGATTGTTCTGTGATGTGTTTGTTTGGTGTGTGTGTGTATCTGTAAGTGTATGTGTGTGATTCTGTATGTGTGTACGTGTATGTGTGTGTTTCTGTATGTGTGTACGTGTGAGTAAATGTGGGCCTTGCAATGAAAATGTTCTGTTACCTACAGTGGCCTTACAGTGCCTCTTGTGGTCAAATATGTGAAATGCACGGAGGCAAACAGCACTGATTACTGGAGATAGAACACTATGCCCTGTGTATGTTTTGTCTATCGATGGTCAGATTTCTAAACTCTACTCTCTGCTTTCTCTCTTTCCACTGCAGTTATCCTGCTGTCTGTGAGTTCCTACAGAATAATAATTTATTATCAGTCATCAGAGCACACGAAGCACAAGATGCAGGGTATGGATGTTTTATTTTTTTATTCAAATTCAAAGTGCTTTATTGACATGACAAATAGGGCTCTTGTGCCAAAGCAGTCATTCAAAGAATAAGGAACACAAAGATTGAGAAATCAAAATGTCTATGTGTAGAATTATTGAGACTTAAACTCACATAGAATAGAAGATATTACGCATGTATATGTATAGTACAAAATAATCAAACAAAATAAATGTTAAGATGTTAAAAGTCTTTTTTTCTCCCCTCAATACCATAGTTACCGGATGTACAGAAAGAGCCAGACCACAGGCTTTCCTTCACTCATCACCATCTTTTCAGCACCAAACTACCTGGACGTTTACAACAACAAAGGTGAGTAGCGTATTCAATAGATTATTTATATATATATTTTTTTTTATATATATATATACATATATATAAAAATATACACACACACACGCACTTATATATGTATATTAATTTATATATTATACATTATTTAAATACATATTTATATAAGATGTGCAGCATTGTATCGATACTAAGAAGAATAACAGATTAAAAATCTCTGTTTTGTCTCAATCGGTCCTGTTATTTATGTTTTTTTTATTTGGCAGCACGTTGCAGTGATGTAAAGCAGTCCAATGCTACACGATGCGCTGCTTTGTGTTTATGTATGGTGTGAGCGTGGGAGGGACTGTCAGCTTGACTGACTGCCTCCATGTGGTTTTATCTCTACTGATAGAACAGGGTCAGCAGCTGTAGAGCTAAACAGCGCCATCTACAGGACAAAATCTCAATTTCAGTCACTCTCAGTTACTCGTCATATACATACATGCACTATATTTGTACCACGGAAGATACATTCAAACATAAGGGTGTTGACATATGGGTGTGTGGGTGTGTGTGTGAGTTTGTGTGTGATTTCTAACTCACTCTGTGCTCCTATAGCGGCGGTACTGAAGTATGAGAATAATGTCATGAACATCCGACAGTTCAACTGCTCCCCACATCCATACTGGCTGCCAAACTTTATGGACGTGTTCACTTGGTCCCTCCCTTTTGTAGGAGAGAAAGGTAAAACACAGTGCCACAAATGACTACCCACCATCAAAGAACCCATACCATCTTGCTCATCTTTATCATCAAAGAACCCATACCACCAAAGAACCCATACCATCTTCCTCATCTTTACCATCAAAGAACCCATACCATCAAAGAACCCATACCATCTTTTTCATCTTGACCACCAACGAATCTACTGTATTGTTTTGTATTGTACACCAAAGAAAGGTTAAGCTTGAAATGTTAAGCGTTTCTGATTTGTTGTTGTGGGCACTCCACAGTCAGACCTAAAGCTTTTTAAACATTTCCTGTATGTGTCTCTTCTTCATACACATGGAAACAGAATACACCTTTGGCTGACATGTTTCTGTTCTTTGACCCACCCCCAGTCACAGAGATGCTGGTGAACGTGTTGAGCATTTGCTCCGATGACGAGCTGATGGAGAATGATGGAGATGAGGCTTTTGATGGTGAGAGTCATGTTATACTTTGTTTGCGATGCATTACTAAACTGTCATTCAACCTGGGTTTAAAAATAGTAACAAAAATGCATACAGTAATGACATTCTGAGGGATTGTTGCTGTACAGAGTGGAAATTATTATGAGAAAATAATGTATATTTGGCGGCCCAGGCAAACTTACAAAGCCTTGCATGTCTCTCATCAGCCAATGCAGCAGCTGCCAGGAAAGAAGTGATCAGGAACAAGATCCGAGCCATTGGGAAGATGGCCAAGATGTTCCAAGTACTGAGGTGAGTGTGCATTTCCTTCCTGTTCCCAGCAATAAATCCGAGACCCCCCCAAATAATAAAGCACTATACCTACTATTTTTTTGGGAAGGGGCACTGAGCACACTTTAATGTGTAACGGTACATGTACTTATTGTGTGTGTTTGTGTGTGTGTGTTTAGAGAGGAGAGTGAGAACGTGCTGACACTGAAGGGTTTGACCCCAACCGGCATGCTACCCAGTGGAATCCTGGCTGGAGGGAAGCAGACCTTACAGAGTGGTGAGCATCGGGCCTGGGGCTCTTCTGGACCTGGGCGTCTCTACACCATCATCCTGTTCTTTCTTATGCTCTTTTTTTCTTTCTTTCTTCCTTCCTTCCTTTCTTTCTTTCTTCCTTTCTTACTTCATTTCTGTCTTTCTGACTTCTCCTTTTCCTTCCTGCTTTTCTAAGTTAAGTCATGTTTTACACCAGTGTGCCCCTATGGCAACCCAGTGAATGTTGGTAATACTAACCGCTGTTAGCCCTGCTGTATGTGAGTGGGCCAGCAGGCCCAGTGCGGACAGGCAGGTGGCCACCAGGCCGGTGCACACAGTGTGCTAGTGTGACCGCATGCCTCCAGCCTGGTTTGTCACAGCTGCTGCTGTTCCTTGCTACTGCATTTTTCTCGCTGGTGCATGGCTTGTTCAGGAGTAACCCACTCGCCTCCTTTCCCCCATGTTCCAGCCACCATTGAGGCCATTGAAGCCGTCGAGGATGAGGATGATAAGGACGGCGAAGGTAAACTTGGCCCCATCTCCAAACCTCTCCCTTCCATTCACCTTAGGGCAAATGATAGGGCCAGTTGAACAATAAACATCCACACACTGATATACTGATGGGGTATGGGTATTGGGCCATGACATTTTTTCTCACATTTTGACAGTTTTGACATTTCGAAACTATATAATTTCCTGGAGTGGGATATTTCTTTGATTTGTTCCTTCCACTTTTTTTGCACACATTTCAGAGAAACAACTTTCATTCATTCAGATTATCAATAGAAGAGTTGGAGGCACAGGTGCTTTAGGTGGCACTTTATTTGCTGTGTAAAACTGTCTGTTCTTCCATTAAAACTGATCATCTCATAGAGGAAATGGGTTACCAATTAAAGATGGATCTATACAAACCTTTACTAGGTACTTGAAGTCTTGTCCTGAAGACTTGAAGTCTCTTTACGCGGCATTCTACTAACCGTCATGCTTTAAATGAAATGCATGTTGGAAATGCATGATAGATTCTTTTACGTGCATAGGCATGACTTCCCATCTGATATATGCTTTCCTTCAGATGCTATATTTTCTAATAGACTCTGGCTTAGCATGTGAAAAGCACATGGAGTGCCTTAGCAAACAGTTCTGCTAGCTACCCTCCATCCTCCTCACACACACATACTAAAACTAACAACAATCAGAATCCTGGTCCTCAGCAAAAGTAAGGGAATGGGAATTCTCTAGTATGGAGATGAAAAGAGCGCTAGTACTGAGATCTAGATGCATTAGTAGGGTTTTAGGTTAGTAGGGTTTCAAGATTCAGCATATAGCACTTATAGCTAGTTATAACTATAGTCGCTCCTCTATAATTTGCTTTTAACTGCATCTGAGAAAAGAAGAAATTCTGATCTATTGCAAACAGGCCAAGGAGCAGTTACAGGGATTTCTATCAGTAAATATACAGATGGCTCAGGCACTCTATCTGAATGTGCGGTAGGCGCTTCTTTCAATCTCTAACCTGTGTTTGGCCTCTCCACAGCCATCCGAGGCTTCTCTCCACAGCACAAGATCAGCGGCTTCACGGAGGCCAAAGGCCTGGATCGAATCAACGAGCGCATGCCACCTCGCAGAGATGGGGTGAACAACGTGGGCCACTCCATGGGCAAGATGAACATGTCCGAAGCCAACGGCACAGACGACAACAGCAACATCCAGTGATGTGGCTGCCGTCCCTTCACCCTTAGCCGACACCACTGCAGCGTCAAACCCTGCAGGATCTCGCCAAACTGTTATTTAAGGCCTCAGAGTACTGACAACACAAACAGACAAACAAACAAACAAAAATAACATAACCAAGTCCATCAGCATACACTTCTGCTCCAAGTTTCTTATTATAGAAATAAACTCAAAACATTTTCAGATCTCTTGTGCACTGTAGCTGGTGAAGACAGATATTGCTGTGCGTCTGAGAGCTGCAACGGTGCCACCTTTGCTAACGGGAAGAGTTCCCACTGTCAGCAGGGGTAAGGGGGTCATTGGACTAAGCATAGGGGGTGGGAGGGTGGGGTGGGGGGGTTGGAGAGGTGGGATTTAAGGCTCGTGGAGCACAGGAAGTGGGTTTTTTTTGTCAGGAAGGTGGGCTGCCCCAGGGGCTCTTGCCCAGCATATCCATTCTGACTCCACCCACTTAAAGTGGGCAGGATTTAAGGATTAGAACTCTGAGAAGGCTGATCCACCACAGCTCCTCGGGAGGGGGGGGCCCTTCCAATTCCAATGCCACGCACACATTTTACAGTTTTCATCCATGGGTTCTGCTTATGGGCCCGTCTCATCCAGGCGTAATCTCACTACTCAACTTGTTTTGCTACTAGTATTAATCAATGTGAATTTACAAATTTCAAAAATCATGTTTTTAAAGAAAGGATATTTGAAAAGGAAAATATGGACATTTTATTACTCGCATTGCAATCTTACCTGAGAATTTTGATTTATAGATTTCTTTTAGTTTTTTTGGTAAGATGCCACGACTTGAAACGGGAGAGGGTGTGGGGGTGCTTGCGTATGCGTGGCTGTGGAGTCATCACTGTAGGCACGGTCTGTCCAGGATGCGCAGAAGAAAATAGGTGCCACAAGAGGACCACTGAGTTTCGCCATTGGCACCACCTGCCTGATTGTTTCTCACATGCCTGTTACTCCAGAGAAAGGAATGCACATAGTATGACAAATAAATATATATACGTATATAAATTATGATAACATATAAATATATATAAATATATTATATTATTAACAACTAATGGACAATAATAAAGACAATGATTTTTGATAGCATCTACAGTATGGAACGCATCAATGCATGCAATTAAGTTCCCTATTGATATGTGACATTATAATTGTGATGTGTTTCAGTATGGTAGACTTGAATTATTTCCCTCTTCGAATTATATTTGTAAAATTATATTTTGTTTTGTTTTTTTATATGTTATTTTTAAAATCATTTACTCTTTGTTTTACTTTTTGTTTCTTCCACGTTTTCATCCATATTATTTTGTTATTGTTGATTTTATTTTTGTATTGTTTGCTGTACAGGCATTTGAGCTCTTTTTAAGGTGTGAAACCTCTCTGTTTTCTCTGTTCAGTGGGTGTAGAGAGTTGTTCAGTAGTGTGAATGAACATATTACTCAGTGAAAAGCAACATTCAGGCTGCCAAAAGCATGATCGCATGGTTTATTCAGATGTAAACTAATCTGACACAATGAAATCCTGTGTCTCACTTTTAAAAGGAAAGAAATATATTCTCATTATGATAATTGATAATATTCTTATTCAATTAAGCTTAATATTATTTTATTTTCCGTTCACTGTTTTATGATCCTTGTTTGGTCAAGATGTGGTTTATTTCAAGAAAGACTTTCATGAATTTAACTTGTGGCTATTTTTTCTGGTATTTTTCTCTTGAACTAAGTTTTCGCATTTGACTTCCTCAATGATACACACATTGTAAGCATGCCCTATGGGACAAATCACTTTTTTACTCTTGAATAAAATATGCATGAATTAATAATGTCTCTTCCTTTTTCCTTTTTCTCAGAATGACCTCTCTTAAAGTTAAATGTGTGTATGTATGTGAAAGCCTGTGTGTGTGTGTGTGTGTGTGTGTGTGTGTGTGTGTGTGTGTGTGTGTGTGTGTGTGTGTGTGTGTGAGAGAGAGAAAGAGAGGGAGACAGGCCTCAGACAGATAGAGAGAAATAGAGAATATTTTAAAAAGAGGAACTGTGCTCTTGATCTCAACCTGATTTACAAAACTGTTGACCAATCACAGCTTCACTTGAGGTCCATGTTTTCCATGAGGACATTCCATCTGCATCCTGCTATTCTTCCACAGGAAGCTAAGGAAAAGGCATCAGGCCCAACTGCACCCACCTATCTCTACAAACAGGACTGGGCATTAAGCTGGAAACACACACTCACACACTAGTATGCCTTGCACACTTTTCATATGAGTCATAGGAGCAGAATAGTCATAGAGGCAGGTCCATCTCACTCTTACATATACTCTTACACATAACGACAGCAGGTTTTACTTGATTGGTATCCTGTTATATTAGACATACATACATACACAGACATTTGTACAAGTATATTAATTACTTACACAAACATAAACATAAACTAAAACGTCATTGGATGAAAAAAATGGATTTCCTCTTATATTCCCTGATGTTTCTGCCTCTCCTGTATATTGGTAGGTCATGTTTTTATCATTGATTATTTTGTCCAATGCTTTGAAGATGTTATATGAAATTACAAACCACAGACTTCAAATTAAGTTAAAAACAAATCCTATCAGCAAAACTAAAAGCACTGGAGCCAATGTATCAGTAATCTTAATCACAATGTATCACTAATCAGCAATCACAACTCACAGGCTCATCAGTACAGATGAGTGTGCCATTGCTATTGATGAAAGCTATTAGCGTCACCAATGAAACTTGTTTTATAATTTTAGTTTTGTGAAGCAAATGCAGAATAGAAATGTTCCTTTTATTTAATCTACTGAGAAATGTTTTGGAGTAACTTGACATGAGAACATTTTAGCGGCCCAACCTACGTCTTCGCAAAAACCAATCATGTCAAGTCCTGAGACTGAAAAAATAGCAACAAGTACAGTGAGAAAAGAAGGGGATCCGGGAGCCACTGTAACTTCAACCCTGCGCGTCAGTACAATAGGTAATTCCTCCACGCCTTCTTCTACACATGTATACAAATATAGGGTTCACAGTGGATTGCTATGGTTATATACTGATTGATTAGATGAATGTTGTTTTTAATATGTGTCCTTCATTAATGCTGTGACACAAGCAGTTTGATTTCTTCAGTGAGTGAGTATTTCAAATGTTCTGAGAAATGTCTGAATCTCTCTTGTGTGACTCTTGTGTGTCCCTCTGTATGACACAATCCTTTTTCTTCATTGTCTTAAAGGTGAAATTACTCCTTACACTCCTGTAGCTGTCAGTTAAGTGTGAGTGCAAAGAAAAAAGTACAGTTTGTACACAGTCCTGGCTCTGTACATAGGAAAAAAGGCTTGGACCGAGCCATAGTTCCAGACGATTAACACGTTGCTTCAGGGTCACGAAAGGGAGGGGTGTAGTATGATTGGCTGTTGAGCGCAAAGAATGGCAGATTCTGCCTTTAATCTTCACTCCACACTACACTCAAAGGCATGGGTTCAAGCCTGCCACTGGATTGGCTTTTAATGCCCTATAGAGTCAACATCTGTGCGTATGTCAGGTGGTTCACAGTCCTTTAACGCCAAAGAGCTAATGTTGATAAACATTTTGTTTAACTTTCACTTGTAGCAATACTATGCAACAATTTTATAATTCTGGGGTTTGTTTTTATAAGCAGCTAGTTTGGTATTATCCCTAATATCATTTTGAAGGTATATGGTCATGCTAAGGACAAATAAATACACCTGTCATTCCCACTAGCTACCCAGGCTACATTGAAACCCGTGAAAATGTAATGACATCGCCAATCATATCGCCAAAAGCCACCTGTGAGCATACTAGCCAGCTTCTATCAGTGCCAACAGTGTTGTTGGAGGTGTCTGCCTTTTGGGTAATTGGCTTGTTCGTTTTCAACCAGAACTCCTTACTGCTGCTCCAAAATATGACAGTGACATTAGAATTGACTATGATCTGCTGTCGCTATCTTTCGCAGGGAGCGCCCCTGTCATAAGATTGACCTCTTCTACAGCAACACCAGTCTACCAACCAACGGGCCTAACAGGTATGGCAGTGTTGTGAACTCTATGGCACAGTATGCATAGTACAGGGATACGTATATGCGTGGCCTGGGGGACATCCTTTACTGATATCACATTCCATTGGTAAGAGCAGAATGTGAAGGTTGAACTAGCAGAGCAATAGCACAGCTGTACATAAAACATTGCAATCCACCGGAATGGGAGTATAGAGTTCAAAAGAGGACAAATTGTCGGTGCACATCTCGCTGGCACAGCAAGTCTTTGTGGTGTATCGAGCCACGGTATCCAGGGTAAGGTCGGCATACAACCGCAAAAGACTAACCACATCTAATAGTAACCGTCGACGCAAAAGGAAGCTGTCTGCAAGGGATGTCCGGGTACTAACCCAGATGGTGTCCTAAAAACATAAAACCACAACTGCTCAACTCACTGCAGAATTAAATGGGCACCTCAACTCTCCTGTTTCCACCAAAACTGTTTGTCAGGAGCTCCACAGGGTCAATATTCATGGTCGGGTTGCTATAGTCAAACATTTGGTCGCTCGTGCCAAAGCCAATCGTCGGTTTCAATGGTACCAGCAGTGCAAACCTTGGGCTGTGGACAGTGTGAACAGATGTATTGTTCTCTGATGAGTCCACCCTCACTGTCTTTCCCACATCCTAATCACAAGATGGATGCTTTGACTTTTTACACTTATTCAGTATTTAACTCTTCAATTAATTTCATTTGATCATTATGATTCCATAATAATGCGGCACGGTTTCTTCCCCGTACTGAAGTGTCACTGCGTAATGCCTAATGTTAATGTACTGTCCTTAAAGGTTGATATTTTGTATCATGATGATCTACCTGTCCTTGTTAGGAAAGTAATGTATCAAATTAATTCATATCAGTAATTGCAGTATAGTAAGTAACTAACCAATAACAGGGAACTTGTGTTTGATGTCTGCAGGCTGTGCAATATAATGACTATTGAAGTATATTGCAGGAATACTGATGAGCATCCACTCTACAACATCATCACAGAGATCCACAAGAAGCTCAGGTTCTCAACCACATGAGGCAATAACTTCTACTCTGCATCAATCTAGCTCCAGCTCAAGTCAGTTCTCCACACCGTTCCTTCTTAGTCACTTTGAAAATAATTAACAAGATGTATAATTAACTGCTTATGCTTATATGTATGACCGATGTCTATCCACCAAAAATAACTGCATGACCTACAAGACCTAAATAAATGTAATGGGTTGACAACACCAGACTGGAACTCCTCCAACTCAAAACAAATATCTTTAATGTGTGTCTTAAATACACTTCTCCCCTTGGTTAGGTCCACAGTTGTCAAGGGCAACAACACAAACCCTATTTCTGGAGAACAATCCAAAGGACTCATTATTGTCACCATCTTCTTCTCCTTCTCCGACTACACAGCCAGGAAGCAGCCTCACCATGGTGGCCTTTGGTATGGTTCATGGTCGTGCTACATGGCTCATGATAAATGTCTCTCATATTAATATTATAATAATGATTCATACTATTAATATTGATATCTGAACTTAAACTTTCATATTAAATGGATTTATCTTCTGTTAAAGGAGTGATGACCTTCATTCTCATCCTAATCATCATCATGGTGATTTTGGTGGCAACTGTAAATATGAAAGGGCAGTGCAATAACAACGAGGCAAAAGGTGACTTGACCTGTGTAATCTGTGTGTGTGTGTGTGTGTGTGTGTGTGTGTAATCTCTGTGTGTATGTGTGTGTGTGTGTGTGTGTGTGTGTGTGTGTGTGTGTGTAATCTCTGTGTGTGTGTGTGTGTGTGTGTGTGTGTGTGTGTGTGTGTGTGTGTGTGTGTGTGTGTGTGTGTGTGTGTGTGTGTGTGTGTGTGTGTGTGTATGTGTGCCTGTACATATTTGAAATGGAAAGGAATTCCTCAGAAAATAACTTTTTTTTGTTGTTGTTCCTAACAGATAAAAAAAGTTGGGAATCTGTCATTGAGAGGTATGAGTTTCAACCAGGCAATAGGCATTTTTAGGGATTAGTGTCATATATTAAACAAAACCTGGGGAGGTTTAAGTAGCCCAGTGAATTGTAGAATTAAAGACATATGTATGCCATTTTGTGAGTTAGTATACTGTTAGCTATTCTTAACATAGCACGAAGGTAGTATTACAATTTGAGTGAATTATAAGCACAAACCTCACATCTACACCATACATTAGGTTGCAAGTGTATAGTCTATTCCACAATGCCTTAGACCAAAAAAAAGTAATCGCAGGCATTGCTTTTTGGGGACTGACGAGACCTGGGGAAACCAAAGTATGCAACTAATAGGATAAATGCAATATGTTGAATAACAAAATAAAATATGATTGGCTATTTTATGTATATGATGGCCTATATTGATTTTATTTCTTTCAGCAATGTTACAACCAATGGAGAGAAAGAGAGCATTACACTAATCTCTATGAGGACAATCAACACAGAAACTGGTAAGCACATAACACTACTCTCAAATTTAACTGGTGATAAATAATCTCATTTAGATTTTTCAAGTGATATTCATGAATAGGTTGAGCTGGGAAAACAGGAAACAAAGAACATACTCAGGACAAAATCAGGAATGAAAGAAAGAAAGAAAGAAAGAGAGAAAGAAAGAAAGAAGGAAGGAAAAAGAAAGGGACAGAGAGAAGAAAAGAAACCGACAGAATAATGTCTGTGGAAACAGTATGCATAAAAACATGCACTGCTTATATCCTGTTTGTCTCTACAGATACAGATTCTCCTCGTCTTTCTTCCGTCCATAGCACCATATTAGACAATGACGAACTAGAGGTCTACAGAGATTAATTCACATCAGAGGAACTCATTTTTGGTAAAGTTTAAGATTTAAATAATCCAGCACCAGACATATAGGCCTTTTCAAAAATGTTCAATGAATGAAATTATTAGTATGGCATTAAACATTTTTGTACTGCAAAAAGGAATGCCTTTATGCACAGTATGTTTAAAAGGATTAATCCAGAAGTTATTTCCAAATACTAACTCCACACTTAATAATTTTAATCATCTTATTGTCAGACATCTCATGCAAAGTGTTCTTGGTTTACAGCTGGGTGAAAACAAGAAGAGCCTGCAGCAACACCAGACACTAACAAATCAGTTTTGAAAATCCCTCTGTATTAGGCTACTGATGAGTATTCCATTATTGTAGATGATTGTTTTGTCTCTTGGTATTATTCATGCTAAATAGGACATCAATTAGGACTTGTATGCTGTTGTATAGGGGTGAAGTCGAGTATATTGGGCCACTTTTTGGTCAAAAGTTGTACAGTGCAGAGTCAGCTCACCTCTACAATTTTGTTGAAAATAGGATGCAAATGTTTTAGCTCAAGAGCTGTTTATGCACAGAATGTCTGCCTGCTGAGTCAAAATGTTGCTTATCTGGTTAAGTGGACCATGCATCAGGCAAAAATGGGCCATTTTTATTAAACAGAAGTATGCATAATTCTAATAAATACAATTAAAACTTGTTTATTGTATTCAATTTTTTCCTTGAATCTGATACTTAAAAATAACAGTGTTTTCATGTGCTTGCATAAATTAGGTGGTAATAATGTGACTCAGAATTGCTTGTATGCTAACAATATAAACAGTTAATAAGTCATCCATATTTTTGAAAACACAGCAATACCATGGCAATAGAGCTGCACTGAATTAAATATGATAAATTGCGATTTTTTACCAATCCCATCAGTTGATAACTTGATACATGTAAAGAAGTGTTGTGACAAAAATGTAAATAAGTGACCAGTGATTGACTTGTGATTCTTAAAGAACTATGCAGTAATTTCAACTTGATATGACCCATTTTACCTAATGGCCCAGTTTACCTGACTTACAACCTTGGCCTTCGGCATTATTCAATGAGGCTAAGCATTGATGAGCAGCAGATGAAAAGAAAAGCGAGATCTAATGCACCTCCATTCAATGTGTGTTACTCATTTCTGTGTATTATGTAGCCTATTCATATCCACTATACTAAACGTCTTCTTTTTAATTTATTCGGAACAATAATGGTTGTTTTTAACATAATCAAGGGGTAAAACACAATTTTTCCTAAATAGTGACTTTAGGAAAATCAGTTACATTTTTCTCTTGATCACAAAGTTCACTAAACACGTTTCCGTTATACCTGTTCTATTCAAAAACTGTTTGAATTAATAACAAAACCTATTTGAAACTAGTTCATCAATTTAATAAGGTAAGTTATACCCTTCAAGTCTTCATAAAACGTTAAGACACCATTATATGTAAACCCAGCGTCGTTTGGGCATAATTTCCGGTTCCGGTTGTCAGGTTGGTCGGACATGGAGCAAGATATGAGACCGAATCAGTGTGTTGGTGTTAGGTTTCATGTAGTCTTGTGTTATATTTGTTTTGTTTAATTATTTTTCTCATGTTGAGGGGCAACGAAGTGCAACGGAAATTTTAAATGACAGGAAATGACAATGCGAAATTTTGTGTTAAACAACAAAGCTAATAATCGATAATTGACTAGCCAGCTAGCTTAACATTTGTTAACGAGCCTGGTAGGCAGCTGGCTAGCGAGTTAGCCAAGGTTGTTATGAGGTAGGGCACATTTTGGGACCGGAAAACATCGGTTTGCTGCCTAACTAACCAACCTGTCATCGGCAGTTTCATGTCCATCAAGACGGTGCCAGTCTCCGTCTGTCAGATTCATTATTTTAGAGGCTAGCTTTAACGTAAGCTCACATTGGGCCTTTGGTGTTGCCACCTCTAACTTGAGGAATTTTCACAACATCAATGGAGAAAGAAGAAGCTGAACGATTAGTAGAGAAAGCCAAGCTATGCTTGCGATCTGGACGGAGAGATAGGGCACTTCAACTGTTATATGAAGCCCAGAAGACATACCCCACGACCAGAGCCAGAGGTAATGCTTCTAGCCAACGTTACCTAGCAAGCTACATGGTTGGATAATTAACCTTAATGCTAGCCGTGTTGGGTGTCATGAATGCTTAAATAGAAAGTGCAACGTCTGGATGTTTTCTGTTATGCAATATGCAGGTGGATCAGTTAACATTTGGTCATTCACCTCTGCAGCTGAAAAGTGTCCAATTAGTTCTTCATTTTATTGGTCGGTTAGCTAGATAACATGGCTAGCACAGAAGTGGTAACATTGGTGAAATGGACACCCTGCATTTAGTCTGGTGTTCCATTTTTAGCCTCAAGTTATGGGCATGTGTCATCTTAGCATCATAGCTACCATTTGGTTCCACTTAGATGTCCCCAATTTGTCTTCTGTGTAGCGTATTGATTATTGATATAATTAAATGTGTCATAGCTTGAAGTGTGTCAAACATACTTTGTAAGCAGGTTGCAACCTCTGTTAGGTTTCCCTCTAAAAAAATAAAGAATGGGGTAGCCTTAATGTAACTCGAGTGAGGGAAGTGAGTGAGGGATGCTCCTCATTTATATTCACTGTGATCTAAATTATGAACATAGTTGAGAATAATGAGGTAACACTGTCTAACTGTTTGTCACTGTGTACTTACAGTTAATATTAGTTATCTAACCATTCCAAGTTATTGTTTCCTCGTTTTGTTTATGGAGGGGTTTGTCTTATTTACTGCATTTCTGTTCCCCCCTAATCTTTGTATGATGCCACTGCAGTCCTAATTGATGCCATTGTGGGCGAGAGTGACGCGAACGGCCCTGAAGCAGAGCGCACCTACACCCCACCGCCTGGATGGAGGGCATCTGAAGTCAACCCACCACAGGAGGACTTCACTCAGGGCAGGAGGGAGGGGACCAGTGATGACAACAAGACTTTCACAGAAGAGCAGCGTCAAGGAGTGCTCAGGTACTTAACCCCTGCTGTTTGGAGTAACTAGTGGATTGGATAACAATTCATTTGTCAAAATTTTTGTTGTTGTCTTTTTTACTACAAATAGCTCTTGATGCTGATATGCAGGTATGATGACAAAATTTTCAAACACCCATAAACTCAAAATGGATCACATGACTAGACAGAGCCAGACATTCCCTTTACAATGACACCTGGATTGTGAAAATCAGTTGAGGATTGAGAGAGTTATGGTATTTGTAATATCACCGATTATATCAAAATATTATACATTACTTACAATGGAAGTCCGAAAACGCTTATTATTCACATGTTTTTGCTTGTAACTTCCTCATTTTATCAGATATTTGCATGAAATTTGAACAGAAGGTAGACTTTTGTTAGTTCTTTCAAGTGAAACCATGAACATTTAGTTGGAATGGGCATCAGACCCATGGTACCTCACTGAAAACAGCTATAATTAATAAGCGGCCATTCATATTCACGAACGACGCCTGCTGCAGTGCATCTGACAGGACGTTCGCTAATCTACTCATCACAATTGACTAACAATGACTAACAATTTTCCGCGATTTAGTTTAATACTTTCTCGACCATGGATTTCGATGAAATTTCGTATGTACCAAGATAAGAAGTATATATTCAAGTCCACCCATCTTTCATCAGTGTCCAAGGCTTTAGATGAAGTCCGCTGACCGGTTGAAAGCCACTCAAATTTTCAGAGAGTTGCGGTGAACTGAAAACACCTCAGGGCTGAAAGCTCGAAATGTCTAACGATTACAGTGGTTGTACTCGATGTAAATACTGACGTATTCAGGACAAACATACTCTCACCAGGCGGCGAGGAGTGAATTTTGTATGACACATATTGACAGTATTAACGCAGAGTGGATCATGTTATTGAGACAACAACCGCTCGCGGCGAACATTCTATGTCAACATACCTATGATATGCTCTGAAAACATGGCCGTCTATCTACCTCTCCCCGTGTCCTTAATCATTTTCATAACATAACATTAAGAATTGATAACTTTTTATCGTTATAGTGCTTTGGCAGTACGATTCAATTCAAACTAAGTTCAGAGGTGACCTTATGTTTCTCCGTTTTCTTGCAGAATAAAGAGATGTAAAAACTTCTATGAGATCTTGGGCGTGTCAAAAGAGGCCTCAGATGAAGACCTGAAGAAAGCGTATCGGAAGCTGGCTCTGCGTTACCACCCAGACAAGAATTGTGCCCCTGGAGCCACAGACGCTTTCAAAGGTTTGCAATCATCTTCAGAGATGGAACTGTATTGATTACCGTGTGTGTGTCACATAACTTATGCAGGAAAAATAAAATATGTGGGTTACATAGCACTGCACGCATTGTGAAAGGGTGAGGAGTGATTTTCAATGCATGAAACAATACGTTTTTTTCATTATTTATTTTTTTTCTCTGAAAAGTTACCTAATGACTGATTTGTGTGTACGTGTGTAATAAAGGCTGTAGAGTGCCATCGAATGACACTTATCAATTGATGTTGTTTCCTTGCTCTAGCCATTGGGAATGCATATGCTGTGCTGAGCAACCCTGAGAAGAAACAGCAGTATGACCAGTATGGAGAACAAGGTCCGGTTGATGCCACCAGCCAGCCCACCGCTCACGCCCGTCATGGCCACTACCGCTCTTTCCACAGGGACTTCGAGGCGGACATATCCCCTGAGGAGCTCTTCAACATGTTCTTCGGAGGGAGGTTTCCAACAGGTTAGCAGGTTTGTTCCGACAAACTAGTGTGGGTGTGCTTGTTTTGAGGCGGATTAATTCATTTCGGTTTGACTTTTGTTGGGTTGCTTCTATAAGCCTTGGAGCAACTTGACTGGTTAAGGTCGACACACCAAATGCTTGTTTGTTTTCTTTTTTCTTCATAAAGTCATTGACACTCAAAACCTGAATAATCAACCGAATGGTTGGATGTTGCATGTTGCCTTTCCCCTGCAGGCAATATCCATGTGTACACCAACAGAGGAGCCTCTTACGCCCAGTTCTACCAGCAGCCACGACGACGCAGAGCATATGAGAGGCGTGAGGAGGGGGCGGAGGAAAACCAAAGTCAGGTCGGCTATATTTAATCGCACAGCTCTAATGCTTACATCACATCTGGGAGTACAGCACCAACTGAGTGAAGGCTTTTTTCCATATGTTACATCACTCAAGTTAAACCCCATGTTTTGTTCTTTGTCAGGAGCCACTCATTGTGTGAGTGAGTGAAGTGACTGTAAAGAAGGATAAAAAAGGAAAGAAGATTGGGTTTTGTTTCTTTACTGGTTCAATTTAAGATTTCTTTTTGTGTTCCAGAACACTTTTACAGCTTTTCTACAGCTTCTTCCAGTACTGGTGCTGATCCTGATTTCCGTGGTTACCCAGATGTTCGCCACCAACCCTCCATACAGTCTCTTCTATAAGCCGTGAGTTTGGTTGGGTAAACCCTGAAAAATAATCTTTAAGGCTAAATTATACTTCCTGAACAAACAAATGTGTTCTACTTATTCCCTAAAAACGTATGATGATTTTTCATTACATTTTTGAGTTCTGCTGAGGTTTTTCCTCTGCCAGATCTGGTAGTCAGATTCTTGACTGGTGAAAAGTCTAGTTGACCAATCAAGTCACATTGAAATTGCTGCCTGCTGTTAGGAAGTAGCAGCTCTGCCCTTCCGCCAGATGGCAACACCACATGTCTCATGGTGGGTAGAAGTAGATTTCAGTGGATTGTTTGAGTTTGTTTGGAAGAGAACAGGTTCTGCTTTGTCAAAGGTACAACTAAGCCTTTGGACCGTTAGAAGACTGTTAGCTGCACTGTCGACATAGTAATTTACTCTGTTAAAACTATCTGGACATTATACCACTTTCTGTGTATGAATTTTGAGTTTAGAGTCGGCCCAGAGTGTTTCCTTGTTAGTCTTCTGGAATGGTGTGGTAGTATTGATTTCTCCTCCAAAGGGCCCTGGGCTTGGTGGTGTCACGGGAGACCCAAAACCAGGGTGTACCCTACTACGTGGATAAGGGCTTTCAGAAGGAGTATCGTGGGCATGCGCTGGATGAACTGGAGAAGACTATAGAGAGTGACTACATAGACCACCTTCAAAGCAGCTGCTGGAAAGAAAAACAACAAAGTAAGACTTGTGGCTGTCTTCTTCGATAGGGCTTTCCACAGCAGTGTTTGCCATGTTCATAATGTATATAGTGTTCATAATGTTGGATGTTCAAGTAACATCTCACCCTAAAATCTTAAAGGTTACCTCCTAGCAATGCATAAACTGACAGACTGGTGATTAGTTTGACTCTGTGTTTAGAGGCAGCCATTTTTGAGAGACTCAGGTGGCAAAATTTCAAGGAGAAAAAGTAGATCTTCAAGGACATGCATAAAGAAAACTCATTCAGAAAAGAGCACATTGTCACATTGCTCATTGCATCATTTCAAAGCAGCAATAAGGAGTTTAGGTCTAAAGCTATTGAGCTAAAATTGATCAAGCTTGCTGGCATGCTAACGGGTGTCTTTGCCATACTGTGAAAGCCTTTTTTTTTTATTATTATTTGTGGGTTAGTCAGTCAAGGACCATAGAGCAGTTCAATATACCATCACAATGAATTTGAAATGGCCTATAAAAACATACTGCATACTACTTTGATCTGATGTAGAACATGATTTCATTACATGGGTCAGAAATCCTTTAACTAGACAGCTACCATGGGGCCTGCTATACCCCCTTGCTTTTAGTTTTAGTTTGTTTATGTTTTAATTACAGTGTTTGTTGATTTATTTTGACATTTCAGATCCTGGAAAAATGAGTGTAGAGCATAAACAGTGTAGACTATGTAGAGCAAACCATGATATGTATAGTTCTGTAATAGTAACACTTTGAATCAAGTGTTTAATGATAAGATTAACAGTTTTACTATAAACAGTATACTGTATATAGCTCATGTGCCGATGAGTAGCAAGCAATGCAAAAAGGAAATCACACAGTGGAAATGTGATCAAATGGGAATGGTGTTTCAGTAGAGCTCACATTGGTAATGATGTTAGCGTAAACAAGACTTTGCTTAATGACATTAAAGGATTGAAGTTCCCCTTTATTAAGTACTCATAGGCATCAGAAGAAGTGTCTCCTGCATTCACACCAATATGCCCTTAGTGTCTCATTAAACTCTTTG
Organism: Sprattus sprattus; assembly: GCF_963457725.1. Taxonomy (NCBI): domain Eukaryota; kingdom Metazoa; phylum Chordata; class Actinopteri; order Clupeiformes; family Clupeidae; genus Sprattus; species Sprattus sprattus. Next base: position 55,510,912 of record NC_137920.1, on the reverse strand, counting down.
GAAGGGCATTACTGGGTATAAGCCCAGAAAATCTGCCATATCAATTAACCTGACATTTCATCTGGCTTGTGCTTACACATAAGTCCTATCTGGGAAACTTCTAGAACATTCATGGGTATGATTTACACCCATCTTGATAGATGTATAGAAATAAAGCCACAGAATGACTGGAGGAACTGCCCTTGGGCTCTGGTTTTCACCACTAAACGACTGAATCAGATTATTAAACATGAATACAAGTGTGGTAGTTTTTTCAGTTTGAAAATGAAACCATTCTGAACCTTCAAACTGTATCCCCCCCCCCCCCCCCCGATAGAATCGGACTTGGCCAACCTTGGGCAGCTGTACCGAGACGATCGACTGAAGCAGAAGGCGGAGACCATGAAGCTGGAGCATTGTGATAAGCTGCACCGCTTCGTGGGTCGCCACAGAGGAGAATGAGGCTGCATCTGCCCCCTCAGCACCACCCGAGAAATAATCCGTCCCGTTTATTTATTAATTTTTTCCTGTCGTTTCTTCTTCTTCTTCTTCTTCTTTTTTTCCCTCTTGAATTATTTCATCCGGTGGGTCCTTTTTTGTAGAGCGCATGCACCGCGGCAGCAGTAGTATATGGGAGAGCAGAAACATGCCTTCTGCTCTTCCACGGGAGAACAGCGCAGTGCACAGACACACGGCCTCTTACCCAGCGAGTAGTCCAACCTGCCTGGCTAACACTGCAGAGGACTTGGCCTCTGGACGGGGCTGTGATTTAGTGCGTGTCATAATATTGGCCGTAAATTTCCTTACATTAAGGAATTCAGGCTTACTGACCCTGGGATGTCTGCTTTCTGCTCATCACAGTTCTGTCTTTGGTTAGGTTATGTGCCAGAGTGCTTTTAGTATTATTGTTAATAGCAGAGGTTTTAAACGTATTTATTTAATTATAATTTAATGAACTTTTTTCCTGTGCTGTGAATTCAGTTATTCAGTATGGTCAAACTCGTGTATGACCGTCTAGCATAGCAAATACAGATTACTTTAATATAGCTCAGAGGTATAAAGCCAGAACCGCTGAAATAAAGTGAGTAGCAAAGATCTCGTTGAGATAGTAACTAATGGTCTACTTAATGCGAAAGACAAATTTGAACATATTCTATGGTACATAGTACATTGACCCAAGAGCCTAACTCTTTACTCCCATGAGACAAAAGCTTTTGTTTATGGTTATTGTGCGATGAGTACTTTGCCAAAAAATCTGATACCTCGTCACATATTATTATTGTTGTTGTTGTTCGTAAACTTTTTCTCTGTTCGTTCTCCGATACCACCACACCACTTTAACTCTTCTGTTAGTGATGCATGCAGCCATTGGGATCCCCCATGTCCTGTTTGCTTGATGACATCCAGGGCTCAGTTGCAGTGAGCTCCACACATTTAATGAGAAAAACACACCTGTCACCCACCTCCCCATTACTGAAATGACTGTTAGCGGTCACTTGTTCTGACCCTGTTTGTGTCTGGACCTCCTGTTCTTGCCTGTCTGTAAAACAGTCACATTTTTGTTGTTATTAATCTGAACTCAAGACACTGATATAGCACAAACAGGCATGAAGTCCACTTCATAGTTGGACCTGGCACTAACTGAGAAAGGTTCCAGCTTACAATAAATACCCCCCCCCCCCCCCTCCCTCCCCTTCCTGCTCAGCTACCACACCAGCATTTGATTTGGTCTGTGCTGGGCAAGATTTTGTTTAATAAGGTTTAATAAAACGTTACTCAATCTCTAACGATTCCCTCTGTCGAAGGCGTTATTTTTTTGTACATGGATAAAATATAGATCAGATATACAAGATACTCATTGGTGTCCAGAGAAACAAACTCACTTGAACCTGAGGGAATGGTGAGTTGAGACCTCACCATACAGCTGAAGTCTGTTTATTGGGCGAAATCGTTTCAATACCTAAAAAGGCACTACATGTTCAGTAGTTCATAATACTGCACAAAACAACACGTCATCATACATCCACAATTTATGACAGACATGCACACAATGTTGGAAAACAATTACAAAATAAAATTAAAAAAACCTCACTGCCCAAAAACAAATAAGAAATGTCAGATCCAGAGAATTAACTAAGTGCCATTATAAAAGACAGGAGAGGGGGGATTGCAGAATTAAAACCCTTCCACACGTGGAGATAAGGGGACATGGAGGCTTCATTTGAAACCATGGCGTCTTCAGCCCAGACTCTCTCTGAGGCCAGCTCTGTTGAGAGCCCTGACCAGCCTGTTAGCCCAACAACATTGTACTGCTTATTTTTTCATCTTCTGGTCAGCCTCGATGGCACAACGTCGCCCCCTAGTGCCTCCATCCTGTAAAACACAGGATTTTAAATACAGCATCAACCTTTGTGGCCATTTCGAACTGAAACATAAAAGATGTTTAATTCATCAGAGATTCATCAGAGACAGAAACTCAGCCTATATACGTGTTGCAAGGAAAGGGAAAGGGAAGAGTATCAGTGATGAGTGGAGATCACCAAAAGACTGATCTAGTATAGCATGACCAAACCACACTGTGCACCAAGTATAAATATTATATTGTTACACTTATCTTTTAAATGCATATTGATCCCATTGACAGACAAAAAAAACAACTAAATTAATCATTTTACTTTAAATCTTTGACTTTGCTTGGTGTTTTCAGATTTGAAGCAGAGACAAATCATTTGTATTCCTTTATGAGTCGGTGTATTCATTTGGAGGAAAAGCAAATCATGGACCCCAGAATAGTGGTGAACTGTGCGGTCATTGATGATCTCCTTCCATAAACCTCTAAAGTGAACTGACAAGTGCGCTGAAAGCTCTAGAAGATATACTTACAAAGAGAGAGAGAAGGAAGGCAGGAGAAGCCATAGGAACAGTGTCCTGTGAGAGGACAGACAAGAGTCAGAGAGAGGCGGCTCAGGGAATCGGAATATGGAGAAAGAGATGAACAAAAAGGAAATGCTGAGCTAAATTTACTAGCTCCCAATAAAACTCCCGTCTGGTTCTTAAATCACAATATGTCGTTAGGTCCGGATTTAATGATTACTGCTTGTGTGTTTGGAAGGTGTTGCTGGGAAGATCGGATTTTCTTTTTTTGTGTCAAATGTACAATGATGATGAGATTACACTATTAGACCTAAAAGGTCTTACACAATGAATTATTGTGTTTACGCAATAGCAACAGCCAATTCTATATGCACTGGAAGTTTTTCATCAGATCACCTTGTGTTCATATGCCTTTCACCACTAACAGCCACACGATTCAAGAAGCACTGGCCTCGGTGACAGCAGTCGCAAGAGACATTGGTAATGGTGGAAAAACACGACATACACACAAAGCAAACAACCAAATTATTGCTGAAAACAGAGAAGAAAAGACGCATGAAGAAGAAAAGAGCAAGGAGGAAGTATCATTGGAGGAAGTATGTGCAGATAGGACCGTGGACAGCATAGTTAATCCACCACAGTTATCGGCAACAACAAATTCTCAGCTAAGCAACGAGACAAGAAATTTGTGCCAATGTGGCGTTATAAAAATTGTAAGGTTTTTCCTGGGTAATTCGTGTGAGCTGTCCTGGACAAAACCAGGCATCCCAAAAAGCACACATTCTGTATTCTGTACCTAAAACGGAAGTTCCATGTTCATTTGAAGCTGTACTGGGCAGAAGCATGACACATCAGTCGACCGGAACAAAGTCCAGCGCAACCCGCCTAGCAGAGAGACCAAGTCCCTGCGCCCAAACACAGTGAGGACATGCGGTGCTACCCATGCATAGCTGCACAGGCGCACACTTTGCCTTTGACATAATCTGTTCATCTACGTCATCACAAACGCTGGTCCTGTCTTGTTAGCCATACTAAAACAAGTACACACAGGAGTTGGCTTTTCTGTCCCTACACGTGAATCTGCCCCCAACCCCCACCCCCACCCCCACATGTGCACAGGAGCGCTTGATGTTGGCTCATTGCCCCACCTTGTCGTTGGGGTCCTGCTTGTGGTTGGCCTCGCGGCCCCCCCGCAGGTTCTTGGCGCTGATGCCAGACTCGGAGGTCTGCATGATGAGCTGCGTGGCCAGGAACTGCTGCACCTGCTCCAGCACGTCGCGTTGCATCTCCAGGCCCATGTGGAAGACGTCGTGGTCCGAGCTGTTGTACATCACCGCGTTCTGGAACATCAGCATGATGTCCCGCTGGAACTCGGCCGTGGTGCGGATCACGCCCATCTCGATGCTCTTCTTGATGGTGAACAAGTCCATGGGTCTGGGGGGGAGAGGGAGGGACAGAAATTGAGCCCAAACTGGGACCAACTTTTGGTCCAACAAGTACGTCTTTCTGAGTAAAGAAATTGCAATAATTTTTCAATGTATCATCATGGATACAAATAAGCCAGGTCTGCTATACCATGGTTGGGAAATAAGGACAAATTGTGTAAGAGATGAGACACAGGTGTAGATATAGGCTGTATGTGTAACTGCTGACATTAGACAGTGGTGAAAATGGTGAGTAGAGAACTGTTCACTCAATGCACATTCAATTGAGAATTTCGAATGACATTGTCCATGTGTACCTGTACACAATACTATGGTACCCGGGGGCGATGTCATCTGTGACTGGTTGAAGAAAGACATTGGCGTATCTGAAAAAAAGAATGCATGGGTCAATTAAGAATCCTCACTAACAGGGAAAGAAGAGGGCATTTATTTAGCCAAACTGAATACAGAGGGGCAATATACCTGTGGTTTGCTGCTGCCCGCCACACCAACATGATGGCCTTCTTCCATATCTTCTGTGCCTGGATGGCCTCCTGGTCTTCACTGCATATGGAACTAAATGAAACATTTACAACAGTGATGACATGATATGTAAGGTAAAAGTCAGTCTTGCGTTTTTCTTATGTGGAAGACCGTGATTGTGTGTGTATGTGTGTGTCATATAAATGTGTATGTGTGTGTGTGTGTGAGAGAGAGAGAGTGATTGTGTGTGTGTGTGTGTGTGTCATATCTATGCGTGTGTGTGAATGTGAGCATCATATCTATGTGTGTGTGTGTGTTTGTATGTCTGTCATATCTATGTGTGTGTTTGTGTGTGTGTTAGTGTGTATGTGTGGGTAATATCTATGTTTGTGGGTGTTTGTATGTGTTTGACATATCTTTGTGTATGTGTGTGTGTGTGCGAACGCGGTTGTGTGTGTCTTGAGTTTGTTTGTGTTACACATCCTGTGTATGTGTGTGTGTCATAATTTTGTGTGTGTGTGTGTGTGTGTTTGTATGTGTTTGTCATATCTGTGTGTGTGTGCGAGGGCGGTTGTGTGAGTCTGAGATTGTGTGTGTGTTTCACATCTCTGTGTGTGTGGCATATCTACTGTATGTTTGTGTGTGTGTGTGTGTGTGTGTGTGTGTGTGTGTGTGTGTTTGTATGTGTTTGTCATATGTGTGTGTGTGTGTGTCTGAGAGAGCGGTTGTGTGTGTCTGTGAGTCTATGTGTGTGCCACTCACAACTGTGATGATGCAGGGCTGCTGGGGATGGAGTCAGCCATGGCGTGGAGCTGAAGGGAGGAGGAGGCCGTGTGCATGCTGCAGCCGTCCTCGCTCTCACTGGCCGCGGGCTCCAGCTCCCCCTCCCCCTCTTCCCCCTCCTCCCCCAGACCACACTCCTCCGCCAGCTCGCCCTCCAGACCCTCCTGCAGCTCTACCACACCGCCTTCTGCGCCATCACTCACCATGTCCTCCTCTTCCTCCTCCTCCTCCTCCTTCACCTCCTAGGTCAGAGAAGAGAGTGGGCGATTATGCCAAGTTAAATGTTTTGCCGTTAACACTCCTTGCCATGGTTTGATAGGGTGAACAACTGAGAAAGTCAAAGGCTGTGACCGTTTGTCTCTATCTCCCAGGACCTGCTACTCTTTCATGGTTTTTGTATGTCAAAGGTTTTAGTGTTAGAGCGGGCTTTATACCTTGGATACCTTTAATAATGCAGCGTCTTCTTCTGTCATAGAATCTGAATATCAGAGGGAGAGAGAGAGAGAGAGAGAGAGAGAGAGAGAGAGAGAGAGAGAGAGAGAGAGAGAGATATTCCACAAAAAAAGATGTCATCCAATGTGCATGTGTGTTTGTATGTCTATATACAGTATATATATATTAGGGCCGGGACTTTAACGCGTTAATTAAGATTGATTTATTACACAAAAATGAACGCGTTAAAAAAATTGACGCATTTTAATCGTATCTATTTTTGCACCGCGGAACGTTTCTCACTGGAGGAGTTTCAGACGGACCGATTATACTGGCGCACCAACTAACGCGCATAAACTCGGTTCAAACCAGTTGAACAACAAACCACAGTGGCACAGTGAACATGAACAAAGAAGCTGAAGAGACCGCGTTGGTCGGCCCAGTGGATGGGACATTTTGTTACAAAAAACGAAGGGATGGAGGCGTCGATAAGAACATGGTTCAGTGCAAGCTATGCAACAAGGAATTCGGATATCACCGCAGCACATCGAGTATCACCTCAATGCAAAACATATAGCAGTTAGCGTGGACGTTAAGCCTGACTCCGGGTACAACCCACACTCCACCAGAGATGTTTTCTAACAGTCAGGGTTTCCAATGTTCTGAATGTACTTGAAAGTATTGTGTTTAATTAAAAAACACAAAGTATTATAGTTTACAGAAGGTCTACCTATCTATAGGCTACCTGAATTTCTGAAATGTACTACATTTCTAAATATGGTATTGCTACACTTAATGGCAAAAATTGCACTGGTCTGTTGGACTTGAACAAATATAAACAATATTTTTGTTGCTTATGTATGCAGTCATTATTCAATGGTATACTAAAACTCCATGTGAAAATTACTTCTCAATGTTCTCAGGTCAAATATTTATATGCGGTTAAAATGCGATTAATTTCGATTAATTAATTAAACAAAGCCTCTAATTAATTAGATAATTTTTTTTAATCGAGTCCCGGCCCTGATATATATAAAGTGTATATGCATGTATATATAATATGTATATATGTTTTTGTGTGTGCCATACCTGTGTTTGGTGGAGGCGTCTCACATTTGATGGTCACAGCAGGGCAGCGGGGGCTTTTCTCCTGCTTGTCCTCCCTGGAAGCTTGAGCAGCACAGTCTGACTCACAGTGGAGGGCAGAGGGGAGTGTGTGCGCATGTGTACCCGAACCAGAAGCCGTGGGAAAAGTCGTACCACCACGGTGGTCTTGGGAATTACTGGCTGCTGCTTTCGCATAGGTCACCTCTCTTTTGCCTAAGTTCCCCTCGGTGAGGGAGGAGTCCGAGTCGGAGTGCTTGAAGGAGGAGGCCGCGTCCCAGGGGCCTGAGAGGCTATGACCCGTGTCCTCACACAGAGACAGGGCTGCCTCGACTGCTGCTGCGTCCAAAGCCTCAGCATTTTCACGTGCCTGACAGAGAGAGAGATGGAGAGAGAGAGAGAGAGAGTAAAAGGCAATGCAGATTTAACTCTGTAACGGTTTTATCCTTGAAATACGTATATATAAATCCCAATTTCATCTAGTATGATATGATATGAACGATAAAATCAGGACCCTAAAGGCCAATTCATAGTACAGGTGACAAATACCTGACAAACAAAACAAATTGTGCTCGACAGATGTCGCGGCACTGTAGGCTTTCATAATCCCGTGCAAGAGACCAAACATCGGAATAGAAAATCATGTGTGGTTTCAATGACAACTTGAATGACGACATAGCAAATCTTTGTTTACATTTTCTAACGTTACATCAACTTTCTAACGTTCTCATCCCGAAACAACAAAGTAAACACAGCCACACACGGTGACCACGGCAACACACCAGAACGTAGAACGTTGCTATCTAATCAAAGTGCACAACAATGTCTGTGCCCTTTAAAAATGTTTGATGTATGTTAAGCAACTTACTTTGTTCTCCATTATGGCAATGATGTCCCCCACGGTGTCCAAGTCCAGCTCATCCCCCATGTAGGACACATTTACCAGGTCCTCCTCTCCCAGTGACGGTTTCACCTCAGCTGAATGTGAAAGGAGTCCCTTACTCCCACAGCCTGTCGCCCCATCACTACCTGCACGTACGCGCACACGCACACACACACAAACAAGCAAGCAAGCAAACAAACAAACAACAATCCAGAATGAAAAAAAAAACCTGGCCACACAAATAGAACACAACAAAACACAAACATCAAGCACTCCCTACCATTTTTTTGCTGTTAAAATCCTCATGCTTTTGGTTGGGGGCTTCCCACAGCAGCCTAACCTCTCTCTGTCACATGCAAGTACATACCCAACAACCTAGCCTAAGTATTATAACAACATGGAACACTAAAGCTAGCATACCGCTACATAACAAACTTACAACTTACAACAACATCAACAACAACAAAGATGAGTTCATGGCATCTGGGGTTGTGAAGTGGGCACCTTCATTCATCAGTGTTTCATTGAATTATGCCCAGGACACCTCCAGAAGGCTCAACAGTGGTGTCTGGCATTCCAGACCAACCCCCTCCATACTGGTTATGACACATGCCTCTACCACAGAGATACACCTCAAGATACATCTAAAGATTCCATTTGCATATATGTGTCTGAATAATCTCATTACACTTTGGCATGCCACAGGTTATCCAGGGTAAGGGGTGGTAAGGTAGGAGGTTGGGGGGGGGGGGTTACCCCCTCGGGAGTACGAACCTGGGTTAGGGTAAGGACAAGGGGGTTCGTAAGGGAAAGAGAAGGGGATGGTGGCGGGGCGGGCGAGCCCCCCAGGATTACAAACCTAGCTTAGGGTGAGGGAATAAAATTGGATACGAACCCTGGTCACCTTAGGCACCCAAACATCTCAGGGCAACAACAGGCCTCTTCACAGATTCCTTCCCATGTCCCCAAGTAGTCTGTGAGTGTCTCTCCTTTAAAGCCCCTTTGAGTGACCATCCTCAAAAACCAAAATCCAACAAAAGCGTTGTGGTTGATTTAGCTACAAAGTCTCTTAACACCTATCTCCACTGGTCACACATTCCCTCGCTTCTGCTACCAGTTATACAAATTTTAGCCTCCATCGCTCAAAGGGAATCATTAACTCCATAAAGTAAACAATGTGCTTGCACTCAGAATACAACACCGTGTCTGGTTTCATAGTAGTCACATAACAATACACTGTGGAACTCCAAGTTGCCTTCCGCATTAACTAGCAATGATTTAACCAGAAGCAACACATAGTTGCATTGTTTGTAATAGTAACACATTGCTAGTAGCGGTAAACTAAAAATACAATTCTATTGTATCGTGAGAATATACTACATCAAATGTCTCATTTGATTAGAAATGTCATTATTATAGTAAACCGCAAAGAAGTTAAACCCAAAACAGCACTTAACATCTCAAGACTAAATCCATGTTCTGGGTCTTCCCAGGTTTTACACAGACTTGCTTTGAGATGTACTCCCAAGCTCATGAATGTGCAGTGGTCGTCAACATGACCCCTTACCACCTCTGTGATTCTAAAATGATTCCAGATTTCTGTTATCCCCCCCAACATTTTGTCAGTTTCAAAGTACATTTGAGGAATCACATGTGTTGAGACCCAGAGAGAGAGAGAGCGAGAGAGCGAGCGAGCGAGAGAGAGACCTGTATGGAGAGAGTCAGGAGAGTCCTTAGCAGGGGGTGTAGAGGCAGTGAGGGGGGCCGAGGCATCTGCTGGGACTGCCAGGGAGCCCAGGGAAGATGGGAAATGGGCAGGTCCAGCTTCCAGCAGACGAGACAGTGTGGGAGCTCCTATATACCCGCATTACCAAACACACAGTCATGTCCACACACACACACACACACACACACACACACACACACACACAACACAAATACACACACACACAGAATCACACAGAGAGAAAGCAAGCAAGGCCTTAAGCGACATACACCTACAAAACACACACTCAAGATACTAAAGACACAGACACTAGAGAAACTAAAGAGAGATACACAGTAAAGCAAAGCTGGAATACACAAGAACTGGATACTGCTGAATGCATTTCTAACAACAAATCAAATCTAGATAAACGTAATCACCAGACTAGGCACAGGAGCAGAAGAAAGCCTGCAGATAATGAATGACAGAGATTTGCATTTGTGATCATTTGGGCATTCATGGTTATCTGGTTTGCTCTTGTTATGTACCTGAAGCAGCCTGGGAAGAGGACAATGCTGTGGCTGTAACCTGAAGGTCCAGAGCATGCATCCCTGTCATGTGACAGGGAGGAAGGTCACCCTCAGCCACCTAGAAGACACACACAATCAGACAACCTATGACGGTCGCTCTATGCCGTCTTTTACATTTTAACCCTAACGAAACACAAAAATCAGCCTTTAAGCATTCCAGTAGTGCTATTTGAAAGCCTAAGGGCCGGCGGGCAGATACACGGTAGTTCACTGCCCTCCTAACTTACCGCTCTTACACACTAGTATCTATGACAGTTGCTCCCTGTTGTATGGAGATCCAACTGCACAAATGTGGCACCTGCAAGCACTGTCTGTCCAATAAGAAGATGTAGACTAATGCATGTGCCTGCTACATGCATGGCATCATATTGTAGTATGGGTGATCCACCTGATCCATACTAATAGCATATCTGCCTTCCATAACCATTACTAAATACGCCACAATAACTGTAATTAAGATATTTCTCTTTCACCAATTGATGGTGTAAGTAGTATGTGTGATCCATTAGCTACACCACATTAACTAATGTATTGTCCAGTGTTTTATGTGGCTCTTATCTGCACTAAACCTCACCAGTCAGGGGGCTGAAAGACAGAACTAAACCTCACCACTCTGGGGCTGGTAGACAGAACTAAAGCTCACCAGTCTGGGGCTGGTAGACAGAACTAAACCTCACCAGTCAGGGGCTGGTAGACAGAACTAAACCTCACCAGTCTGGGGCTGGTAGACAGAACTAAAGCTCACCAGTCTGGGGCTGGTAGACAGAACTAAACCTCACCAGTCAGGGGCTGGTAGACAGAACTAAACCTCACCAGTCTGGGGCTGGTAGCCAGAAGGTTGCCCTTCTTCAGCAGCTCGGAGAGAAGAGGGGAAGGTGGTGGTGTGGCCTTCTGAACCACAAGTCCTCCTAAGCTGGGCTCAGACACGCTTGCCCCAGAGACCTCTGCCAAGGGGATGAAGGAAGCGGTCACCTGGCCCTGCAAAAAGAGAGGCCAAGGAGTGCGGTAAAAATGCATTCATTCTTAGAAATAACAACTAAAAACAGCAGTTTTTAGCTACAAAGTAAGGATCATTTCCTTCATACAAATACAGAAAAACAACAGAATATATTTCATGTACATTTTACATACAATATATTCTGCATTAATGCATTCATTCTTAGAAATAACGATAGTATTATTTTCCTTCATCCCTGTACATATGTACCCTGACTATTACCCACAGAGAGGTTTCTGCTAACAGTCCGATGGCAGAGACTCACAGTAGAGCTGGTGTCGTTGGGTGTGGGTATGGGAGTGTCGCTAACGGACTGGTCCAGGTTAAGAGAGGCCTCCCCTGGAGGAGAGCCCACAGCCACACTGGGCATTCGTCTGGGAGTGTTCTTCACTGCCTGTCTGGCTAGAGAGTGAGGGATTAGATAACAGGACAAACTATTCATGAGTGGACTGAACACTCACTTGAAGCTTTCCCTTTGGAATGTTATTTATATTTGTTGGATTGACCATGCATAACTATATTTGCTCTCAGAAATGTGTTTTGAATAGATTGCTTCTATTGTTTTGATGTGAATGTGTGTGTGTGTGTGTGTGTGTGTGTGTGTGTGTGTGTGTGTGTGTGGGTCTCATAATAGTTAAGGAAGCCTCTGGGCCAAAAGTCCCCGAGTACCCTCATAGGCAGCTTCAGTGGCCTTCCTCTTCACCTCGGCCTCCTCATTCTCCTGTTTCTTCTTCCTGTTGAAAGCCAAGGTCTTGCTTGAAGACAAATATTGCACAGCACCTCACTGAGGGAAGCACCATACCCTGGTGGGCTGATACTGATACATCTAGTTTTCTCAAGAAAGCAATAACAACCTTCCTCAGAGAAAAACAGAAATTGTAAAGAAGCAGGATGGCATAAACAAGATTTTTGGGACAAGTCAGTATCACAGAGCAGTTGACAACAATTAGACATCTAACTACATATTTGAGATTAAATATATATTTCTTAATTTACTGCCCCATGGTGGTATAGGTCAGTGTAAAGACTCCAAGTGAAATTACAATTGCGCTCTTAAGATTGTTGTAAACCTACCGCGGAAGCCTTGTCAGCAATAGATTTCATGGCAATCTACAGCCAAAGTTTCAATGAACCGTCTCCAGATATGCTGTCTCATGATGTAGACTGGCCACGGTGACAACATGACAGAAGAAGCAGGCAAAGATAGAATGGCAGTTAGTCCTTACTGTACAATCTCTCCCAAGAGCTCCTCCAGTTTCAAATCCAGATGTCCCGATTGAATCAACTCTGCTTCTCGCTTCAGCTTCCTGGGGGGTTAAACATATTAAGCTCAGAAGAACTTATACCTTGTAGACAGGGATATGAACGTAGTTTCATGTATTTTTTCCACTGTGTTATCTGCAGTATTATGAAGTTAACTAATCTAATCAAACATTTTCTTTCCCCTCTCAGTAAAAACCCTATGTTAGCTGCCATTTAGAGCTACATATATTGACATAACACCTTTATAAAATATGATATCAATAAGAACTGTATATTTATATCAAATAGGCAGAACAAATAAAGCAATTTTATTACTGTCAAAAACTAGGTTGTGTTGACTATTGACCACTGACAAAAATATCATACTATGTCTAGACTAGACTAGATTCAGAGAAAAAGTAACAATGTCTCTACTGAAAATAAGGCCTTATGTGCCTGAACTAAGAAAATGAGCACTGCGTAGTCACAGTTCTCCCTCAACACCTGAATGAATTCACTGTGACATGTTATGATTTGACCTCTCAGTAACTGTCTGCTACTCAATGTTTGTCCTGTGTATTCCTCTTGGCTGACTCAAACTTATAGCAATGTCTCTGATATCACTGCCTACAGATTAACTAACCTGTGTTTCTCCTGAGTATCTCTGATCAGCCTCTTCAGCTCTTCAATCCTTTCTGCTGTTAGTTTTCGCACAATCACATCCTCTATCGTCTCCACAACCTCTCCCCTTTCTCCACGCTTTCTCCTGTGAAAGAAGCAGCATGATATGAGCATTGAACAAACTACACCCATGGAATCTGTCTTCAACCATTAAGGTATGTAATGGGAACTCTTAAACTATGCTTTCTCAAACCATAAAGAGCTAATGGAGCTTGTCAAGAACCATTAATGGCACTATTTCTTACTTTGGAGCTTCAGTTGTCTCAAGGAGCTGGGAGTATTGAGAGGCACAATGCTGAGAGTTGGGTGGAAGAAAAAACAGGGAATTAGTGCTGTTTACCTCTACTTTTATAAATAATGTACATTTTGCTGTGTTTAAAGTTTATACTTCTGGAGTGCAGTTACCTTTTGGGAGAACCAATCAGGTGGTCGTCCAGGCTCTGCAAAAGGTCTGATGGCTCGACTGACAGACACCCTATTGGAATGAGAAAATATCAGAGGCATACCCCTGTGTAATTCAAAACATCAAATATAAGTTCACTGTTACATCGATACATAACACTGATTCATTTACCAATTCTGATCTCCACTCTTCATTACGGAGGAGGCTAAGCATAGCTTCTCCCTCACCGACCACGGCTCTGTTGGTCCCAGGGATAACAATTTGTGCTCTGCAAGAAACAGAACACTGTACAGTATTCACGGATCACATTTCCAATGCCTTTCGCCGCGTTAAACAATGTCGCCTTCTAGGCTACCATTTTTGCATATTTAGTTGCCTAAAACTTATCGTCTTGAAAATAAATGTTTGGAGAAACTGATATGTTCACCAAGAATGAAAGTCTTGGTCAGGACATCAATAGTCCTCAGACTCGCCGACCTGAAAGGTTTTCTCACATAAGCACACGTATGCATTAAACAGGTATGTCTTGTCAGATCAGAACAGCTGCAATTTTGTAGTTGTTGCCGAGTGTTTTTTGGTAGGCTAGTTCGCCCTCAAGATAGCCTACACACTAAGCTACTGTAAAATGTCCACTCTTATAAACGACTAGGTAGCAGCCACGCAGAATGCATGGATATCCTAGCATTACAGTCTAGATCTCATCGCATACCTGTCACATTGGTCTTCCAGGTAACCTAATCAGCCAATGGGCATCTTCCTCAAAAGGGATAGCCTCGTTGACTCGCTGTGTCTCAATTCAACTCATTCAAGTCATTTCTATATGCATTATTTACATGTCATCTCGAGTGCACAGCGTGTCAACGTGGGGATAATTACGATTAAAAGAGTAAGAATAAATACTCACTTCCAACACCGCTCGCCATTTTGTCATGATTGAATTCTTCTTAGGCAAGACTACTTATATATAGGCGACAATGCAGGAACGTTACCCGGAAATTTTCACTTGCTTCTCGGGAAATGTAGGCACTTCCAGCATATTAACATGCGTTATGTTAACAGCAACATCACTGATCATAAATAAATTACACAAGAATATATCTCTATCATCATACCGCCCGTATAAAATATTGGCTATAATAAGCGATTATAGATTATCGGAAGAGAACCACTGTCTTTATAGTTTGGTTTGTTTTTGTTTTAATGGCATCATCCGGAATTGCACCTCTGGAGGCACTAGTGATCTTTTCTTTCGCAGATAAGAGCACAGAACCATTCAGCATGTTCTGCAGACCAGAGCATAACTTAGATGCCCATTCATTCACTTTTTCATTTTTTAAGTCACTCAGTTTGTCTGTTTTGACATCTTAAATATTTCGCAAAAGGGAAATGGAGATCAACTACTATAAATAATAATCATCATAATCAGTCTAATAAAACCCGGTCTCGATTTCTGGATGGGAGACGGTACAAATTCTAAGTAAAAGCCCAAGAATACAACAGTATAAGGGGCACGAATGAAACGATCTTACTTTAATTTAATAGCGGTTTTGACAATTAATGCTCTCAAACATTGTAGGCCTAACATATTGCCCCTTTGGTGCCTATGTTGAATTTCTGTGCTTTAGTGTGGTTTATCGAACTACACCAATTTCGCAATGTCTCACTTTCATAAGGCACTTTTGTCACTGCACAATTAAGTAAAAATACACACACTCACTACATATTTTATTCTCAATAACATAGAATAATAATTACAAGTCCAATAGACTGATGCTGCGGGGTCAGTGTATGTCAAATTGCCTATAGCGATTAGTAGGCCACTTGCCACACGGATGACAATCCCCCACTTTTTAGCCTATTTCAGAATCGTGTTCTGCACTCTCTAATCAAGAAATCTGAAATTTGTAGTTTGCCCAGCCTAGAGACTTTTGCAGTATCAGTGTATGCTACGTCTACTACGTAGACATGGCCTATTATTATGAAGAAAAAAAATATTACGAAATGTATTAATAAAATTAGGCTATTTAAGCCTACATGTTACGTTTTTAACACTTTAGCAAAGCAGATGATAACTAAAATAACAGTGAAATATAAATACCTATTTCACTGTTTTAAATTAGAATCTACGTCACCATAAATACGACAGTCAGACATGCAAATTATGATAGGCTTTTTAATTACGTTTATTTCCAACCGTTTTAGACCAGACTTTTATTTTGACATGTTGTCAACAGTTTTAGGCCAGTCGGATGGCATAAAATACCAAGTTTTAACCACTAGAGGGCATACATCGTTATTTATGCAATTTTTTCATTACTGTTTGATCTCTGCTCTGGAGAGTGTATGGCAGTGGTCCCCAAATGGCGGCCCGTGGGCCAGATCCGGCCCGGGTACGGCACATTTTTGGCCCGCGACGTCGTAAAAAAAAAAAAAAAAAAAAAAAGATTTTAGATTTTTTTTTTTTTTTTTTTTTTTTTTTTTAAGATTAACGTTCTTTTTGGCCTCGCAAACTGTGTAGTAGGCTAACGTTACGGTTTGAGTGATGGTGAGCGCGATACGGCAAAATGTTTGATAAAAAGCTTCTGAATAGAAAGTTTACCTTTTAAAAGTTGTGCAAAAGAAGCGAGCTTCACTGTTGTCTGAAAATGTCAACGGGCAGCTTTTCAGCAGAGTCTGAAATGTGCACCGTATAATTTTATTTTGTACACCCCTGTTTGGCAATGTTGTTTTTCAATAAAATAAAACATTGCATAAAGCAAGCCAATCCACTTTTCCATGATAAGAGCATTAAAATAAAATTTGCGATTAATTAATTTGCGATTAATCGTGATTAAATATTTTAATCGTTTGACAGCACTAATAAAAACTGTTATTTTTTTTAACCGCTGTCATTTTTTTTTTGTGGGGGGGGTTGTTGGCCCTCAGCCTCACTTGCTTTACATAATTTGGCCCTTGGGGAAAAATAATTGGGGACCACTGGTGTATGGTTATGAGGATAACTTCAATCCATCTGCAAAAATAAGAAATCTCAAAATAACACTTGCTCAATACACAGGAAAAAAAGCACAATTTTATTAAATCGTTTAAAAGAGCATGTATAGGTGTGATTCAGTGGTTTGTTACAAAATGGATCATTGGAAGAATTCAACACTTGACCATTTCTCAAACACACAATATTTATCTATAAATAGATGTGCATACATAAACATATTTTAAACATACATTAAACATCAGGTACAAACCTGGTGCAGACTATAACAAAAAAATTAAAAATACACTGCTCAGTAAAAAGTATGATTTAATAAAATATGTCAAAATAGGGATGCAAGGGAAATCTTTGTGTTTTCAGATTGCATTGCATAGCAAGCTTAAAATGTGTTTGTAAGTGAAATAAGTGTTTATTTTCCCCTGTGCTAAGCATTGGAACAAACATAATACTGCCCTTGAGTTTGACTGTCTACAGCTAAAAGTCTTTTAAATACTTTTTTAATAGTTTTATTTTAAATATAGCCATTAATACATTCCAATATGATTGTGCTTGCAAGTCTTTCAGCTATCCACATTGTGCAATCAAAAAGTCTGACAAATAAAATCTGATAACAATGTAATCTGATAACAGTATCTGCACCTTAATTTCAAATATTTTCTGCACAGCCAAAAATTCTAATCTTTTCACTTGATGTTCATTGGAAAAACATTTCCTCTGAAATAGTGTCCTCTAGGGGGGAAAGGGAAGAAATCAGACATCATAAGTGATGGAGGTAACGTGGAACAAGTGGAATATGCAAACTCACAAATGTCACATAAAAACGGCTACAGAAATCTATACTGTAGCCTGAGTTTCCTGCAATGTCATGCTTGGGACACGAAACACCTAGACATCCAGTTTTATTCCATTTACAAGAAGACATTTAGAAAATTGCACTGAGTTTATTTGAAATCATTCTGAATTTTAAATGAACTTTAATATAATCTGCTCGTCAAGGACACACAACTCAGACATATATTAACAAATATGCTTTAGGTAAGAATGGGAACAGTTTAAATGTACTGTTCTAGCCACAAAAAAACCCAATGGTTTTTAAAAGCTCTTACGCACTGACAATACTCTCAGACACAATTCATTTAAAATCCATATGCATGTTATCACAAAGACATGCCACCAGCAATCCGATTAGACCAAAAAGTCTTTTATATAATGAATGAGCAGTTTAAAAAATGTAAAAATATTTCTCTCTGCAACTTATCAAAGAAGTTTTCTTGGACTGTGGTACTCAGTAGATTTCTGACAATGTGTGACTATTTGAGAGGCACTTGCAAAAAGAAAAAGGGATGAAAAGAATATCAAAGAGGGGGGGGGGGGGGGGGGGGGGCGCACACACACACATAAAAAAAAGACCCTGTAGGGTTTATTTTTCTCTGTCCCGTGTGTCCGTCACACCTCTGAACTGTCAGTGCTGTCGTAGGACTTGTCTGTCACCATCACCGGCTGCATACTGCCCGAGGGCTTGGGTGCCTTCTTGGCCCCTTTCTGACGGGACCGCAGCAGGAGTGCCAACACGACCGCTAGCAGCACGGTGAGCAGGAGGCCCACCAGGACGCCCACCACTGTCACGGCATCCTCCTCCCCGCGCTTGCTGCTCCGCTCGCGGGGCAGCACGCCGTCTTCCAGGGCCTCGTCCCCGTTGCTCGCCCGCCGGCGGCTGCGGTCCAGGGCGATGTGCATGATGTTGGTGCCCCGGTTGTTGTCGGTGCCGATGTTCTCGGCCAAGGCGGGCACTTCGCCAGCGGCCCTCCTGGAGCGGGAGTGCAGAGCCGGCAGGTTGTCGCCCGACACTACCGAGTGGTACTCCAGGCTCCTCTTGCCGATGCCACGGTTGGCGTTTTCTTTGGAGCGCACGGTGTAGATGGTGTGGATGTACCACTCCCTCCCGGCTGCCACCTACACACATACAGGACATTGGGTCACAAAATTTGGTATATATTTCAGCCCATTGGGGCCCCTGTTGATGCTGCTTTCTGATAAACAGCTGGCCTTACACTTTCCACACTTGTTACATGTATAAGTATCGACAGATATCTGCGGTGAGACGCAATTAAGTGCAGTTGAAGTCAGACCTGGAACATGGCGGCCGAGTCCACCCTGAAGCCATCGGAGCCTGGCTGTTTGACCAGCGTCAGTGCTGAGGGGTCATCCACTGCCAAGAGGGCGTTGAAGGGCACGTCTCCAAACGACCTGGCCTGGGTCTCGGGCTGGGCTTTATCCTGTCGGAGAACAGAAGGGCATCAGGCAGTCAGACATCACATCACTGATCAAACAGAAGACACCTCTGAAGTTCTGAGACAATACCAGAGTGTGCGTGCGTGCGTGCGTGCGTGCGTGCGTGCGTGCGTGCGTGCGTGCGTGCGTGCGTGCGTGCGTGCGTGTGTGTGTGTGTGTCTGTGTGTGAGTGTCTGTGTCTGTATCTGTGTGTTTGTAGGGGAGGGCTTACAATGATCTTGAATCTGTAGAGGAGGGTCGGGGAGTCTGCCAGGCATCCAAACTCAGACTTGGTGGGGTTGTACTTGGGCACGTACCCGTCGGCTCCAGTGCACAGAAACACTTTCTCAATGCTGCAGTGGAAAGAGTCACCTAAGTTCTGCACAGGGTCCACCATGACCCTTCCATAGATTGTTTCACCTAAATAAGGATATGAACACAAAGACTGAAATAAAAGGGTGGCCAGTCTATGGCATAAACAGCCATACAAGGAAAAAACCTACACATTATTTTACTGCTAAATAACACAAGCATACACAAATATATGATTTAAACTGACATCAGATTTCGGGGGGTTTATGCGGGACCTCTCCTACCCACAGTGAGTTTATGAAGTGTCAGCACCGTAAAGTACAATCCAGAGAGAAGCTTTGTCTCTGTTGCTTGATGTACCTTAGCACTTTGATGTTCTTGGCAGTGCCTTGCCAGTTGTTGTGAACACAGCCCCCAAGCCACTTGTTTTCTGGTCCCGTATGTCTAACAGCAATCTAAGACTAAATGTGTTGCTCACTGGTACCTGGACTTTCAGCACGAAAGGGTAACAGACCACATTATCGTGGATGCACTGTCCCACACATATAATGATGAAGACTGGTGTGTGCACGTGTGTGTTTTACATACCGGTTTGTACGTTTTCACACTGTTTATGGTTAAATGTTTTTTATTTGTGCTGCAACATATGCGTTATTAGGATGTTATCAGATCGGGGTCACTCTCGGTCCCGCTAGAGAGCACTAGGGTGGGTGTGTTATGTCTAGGGACGTATACTTGTTTATGAAAATAACTCCTTAAAAGGTATTTTGTTGTTCTTGCTGTAGTGTCCTGAGTGGTTGTTTAATCTATCCTGCTAGCCTGTCCCGAGTGGGTGTGTGAGTCACCTGAATTGCATTTTTTTTTAATTGAGATTTTTGAAAACGTTTGGTGCCTTACCCTCTGAGAAGGCGGCGTCGCTCTCCTGACCGAAGCCCATGGAGCCATCCGACAGCCAGAGGGACCTCTTGGACAGCAGGAACATCTGCGTGTTCAGACTGAACTCCACAGCCACGGGGTCACTCACCTGCAAACCAACACATAGCGAAATTAGACAGGGCCCAGCTTGGTTATGTATCAAATGCAATAATGATCAATTTGATTAAGGAACATAATACTAGAGCGAATAACAGTACGATTCTAATTGTCGGGTCTTCTGCAGAGGGAGCGTGCTATGTGTTTCCATCCCAGCATACTGCATTCGGATAACTCTAACTGCACTGGCAAACTTTTGGACACTATCCGCAAATGTAATCCTGTGTTTTGTTTACTAACATTGCACTCAAAAATTTAAGGGAGCCCTGAATGTTCTGGACAGAGGCCCTGGATTAAGACAGGGATTATAACTTCCCGAAGGACAAGAATGTTAGGCAGGGCTCAGGGTGAGGTGTTGTGTCAGGGCCCCAGGATTCTTTCGGCCTTGGCTGGGCTGTTTACCTGCTGGAAGCGAATGTCCATGTCAAAGGTGATGGGCTCCCTGGGGTTGCAGACAGGGGGAACAGAATACTCCACATTCATGGCAGCTGTACAGGGGATCAGCTTTACAGCGAACGTGCCTGAGTAGTCGCGTACCTAAAAAAACGTGACATATCCATTAGCACAAAAGATCAAGATAAAGAACTAGCCAGATACAATTTAGAGTTAGGTACAATCCAGATACTATAATGTAGTGTTAATATAAAAAGACATAGAGCTTTTATGGTTAACACAGAAACATTTAAAAAAAACTAAAATGTCCCATATCATATGCTTAGCATTACCAATCCATGCTCATTTATAGCCTTTGCATTTCGAGAATGTTTCATATAAGGCTGTTCTAAGTAATATATTGTGGTAAATGTGGTCTGAAGTGGCAGACCAACACCCTAGACCTCACAGCTACTGTGCTAGCACTCTGGGCCCTACTGTAGCCAGAGTGCATTCTCAACCACCTGAATAACCCTCGTCATCACAATTCATTTATGTTGTAGGGCGTAAGAAACTTACTGCAAAGTCAGACATGAAGGTCCACTGCTGCACTGGCTGGTGATAGGTGGGCTCAGTCCGCACAAGGGACAGGTTAAAGGTCAGCCCGGGGTGGTTCATACTCATGACCATAGAATTGCTGGATGCTGAATGAAAATACAGAAGCGAACAGGAAATGAACAGCAAATTCACAAAAATATTCCTGAATATTCCAATGAGTGTGTTGAGACAATAAATGTAGTCAGTTGATTTTGAGGTGGATGAGGGGTTCTACATACCTTTCTGTCTTTTGTCCTCTCTCTTGGAACGTCCTTTGCTCCCTAACAAATATAATTAAAAAAGATGAAACATTGCCGACAGTATGTAACATTTCTAGTGTGCTGAATACATAATACTCAGCCACTGTTCAGCCACAACACACTAAATATTCATGTGCTGTGTTGTGTAATGTATGCAAGCAAGCAAACTGCTGTCCTCACCTGGGTGGGACGCCACAAACAGGCCCCTGAAGCGGGCCTCCGTGCGGAAGTTGACCACGAGCCGTCCCTGCTCATTAATCCTCATGCTGGTTGGGTACAAGGCACCTAGAGACGGAAACACACGGGGTACTTTTATATTTTCTTCATTGTGAATTCATACTGAATTCAAGAGGCTGCAACTCTATCAGAACAATTCCCTTATTTTTTTGAATGTGTGGGTTTTTTTTTAGGGAAAATCTGAAAATATCAAGAAATGTCCGGTAAACCAAACTACCAAACTAAACGAAGTATGTCGGAGGCGGAGCCACTATGGTCTTACCCTGCAGCTCTGCCTGTGGGGGGCTGCCGATCCCGTCCTGCCACAGGATGGCCGTGTCATAGGTGAAGGTGAGCCGCAGCTCTGACTGCAGGTCGAAGTGCTGCCAGCCGCCGATGCCCACGGGCGAGTGGAAGACGTAGGAGACGTGGAGGGGCACACGGAGCGTCACGTAGGACTGGACCAGGTTCAGCACCTGCACAGCGGACAGAAGAGTTGGCATTCAGTCAACAGTTGGCACTTTAATATGAGAGTTGCGTTTCGAACTGTTCCTTGGTCATAAACTCCACTTGTAAAAATTCTACAAAATCAGAACAGGTTATGGCATGTGAAAATACTCAATTTTACAGTCTAATTTTCTGACAGGAAGTAATCATTTGGCAGCAAAAACATGGCCTTTGCATGCATTCCAACACAACATGGATTTACAAAGTTTTGCCTCAGGATATTTCCAGTGCTAACAGTTGTCTCTGTCACGGCCTAACATCTGTTGTGGTGAGATATGGAGTAGAGAAATGGTCACAGGATGGTGACATGTTTCCACCTGATATCTCCCGACAGTGAGGGCAGCAGGCCCACCATTTAAACCTCCAACTGTGCTAACATGCAGCTCAGAAACAGAACATTTTGAATGACAGCAAACTACAAAAAACATGAATTAATTAACTAGAAAAAAGTAAAACATTAAAGTGACTGTTTCATTGTTTGCTTGCCTAAAGACTACTCAAAGTCTGTTGATCTGCACTATGCTGGTAACGACATTCAGCCCAGAGCTAGTTATTTGCCAAGTGTTTGCCATAAAAATGTGATAAGCTGTCTTCAGCGATTCTCTTAAAAGAAATACATTCATAAAAATGTATAAATAAATAAGTTAATTCAATAAAATATAAATATAATTAAATATTCAGCAATGGCATATTGTAAAACAATATGTCTCAAAAACACATTTCCAACAGCGTGAAGCCAACTTATAACCAGACGCTGATAAGACACTAGCATCTAAAACATCCGCGAACAGAACAAAAGGACAAAAGGTGTGAACCTAAATAAACAGTGCCTCCTAGAGAACCTTTGTCGGAGGCGTCCCAAAAACAGCAACCGAGTGGAATGAGTGTGCATGGGTGAGACGGCCCCCTGCAGTCAGTGCCAGCGTCGACAGAACCGCCCCAGCGCAGTGACACTGATCTGCCCTAACGAAGCCAGCATGGCCCACTAAGCACATACAAGTCCACTGATCATATCCCATTACACGTCTAACAGCGAAAGGTCAGGAGGGACAATTACACATGACCTCTATGTCCAAGATGAGAGAGGAGTGTGTGTATGTGAGTGTTTGTAGTGAATAAGAGAATGAAAGAGAGCAAGAGAGAGAGGGCGGGCAGGGGGTGGGGGGGTAGAACAGGAGCAGACGGAGAGACAAACAATGAGACAGAGATGATGAAGGACCTGCAGGACATCCAAAAACCAGGTGATGTCTGCCAACCAACAAAAGCAACAGCAACCACTGGCTCTCCCCAATCCCCACAGGCCCTGACAGGGTGAGGTGCTGTTTACAGAGGTGGGGAGAGACAGACCGCAGCTAAAACAGACCTCTGTGAGCCAAGTGGGCCAAGGGATTGGAAAGGCCTGCTGTAATATTCAAGCTATTGATCACATCACACTGGATGAAGCTGATCTAAAGCAAAACTACTCAAGGGAAAAATCAAGTTTGATTATCTACAGCTACATAGAAAAATGCCATTCAATTTAGTTTACTGCAAAAAGGGCCTACTTGTCCACAGGTCCCACATGAAACAAAGAAATAGCCCACTATTAATGGGAAAGTGCAAGGAATGCCAGCTTTGGTTTAGTCTACAATGCCCAGACACATCCCTTCCAGGTGGGGGTACTGCACTAAACAGCATTTCTCAGCTTCCTGGTAAAATTGCAAGGCATGCTATATTTCTGTTTGTTTGTAGTTTCACTAGTTGATAAAGTAGTTCATTTAAATCAGTGCAAATGCAAATATTCATGTAGTTGAATTACCAGCAAACTAGTGCAAAATGTTGTAACGTAGTGTGAAAGGCTGAAGATTTCAGATGGAAATGAACAATGTTTTCCTCACAGACAAAATACTACAATATCATTCTTAGAAGAGTGACATGGTTTTAGCAGACATTTGGTCACATGATCTTTGATATGGCAATACCGCCTGTCTCATGCACAGCTGTGGTGCTCACCTGACCGTCAGTGCCAATGGATCCTCCGCAGTCGGTGAGCAGCTCGGACATGTCGTAGTAGCTGACGAACTCCCACAGGCAGGCCTCAAGGTTGAGGTTCCTGTAGAAGCGCAGTGTGCTGTTGCTCCTGAGGGGGGCGCTGTACTGGTACGGTGAGATCTCGCCGATGCTCTCCGGGTTGCGGGTGGCCTCGGTGACGAAGCCGTAGCGCGTGCTCACCTCGTTGTAGTCCAGCAGGTTGGAGCAGCGGTGGTTGCCCACGCGCGTACCGTCAGGGCTGAGAGTCAGCTCGAAGTTGGACAGAGGGCGCGTGGAGATCACAGGCAGCATACCTGATGGAGAGACACAGAGAGAGAGAGAAAGAGAATGAGAGAGAGAGAGAGAGAGACAAGAGAGAGACAGAGAGAAAGAGAGACAGAAAGAGAGATAGTGAGAGAGAGAGAGAGAGGGAGAGATAGTGAGAGAGAGAGAGAGATAGTGAGAGAGAGAGAGAGAGAGAGAGAGAGAGAAAGAGTGAGAGAGATAGGAAGAGTGGAGGTAATAAGAAAGAAGCAAAGAAGTGGGAAAAAAAGAAATCAAAGAGAAATGGAGAGAGAGAGGGAAGAAGAGAAACAGAAAAGGAAAAAAAAGAAAGAAAGGAAGGATGGATGGAAAGGATATATTATAACTGGAACTTAGTGAAGGGCAAGAGTAATTTCCAGGGGATTAGTTTCGAATGTCTTGGCTGGTCTAGTATTGCATTCTGTCCCACTGCCAAACAGCTGGAGGGGGACGTCCTCACCATCAATGTGGGGCATGGTGACAGTCAGCTT
Source organism: Sprattus sprattus (assembly GCF_963457725.1). Classification (NCBI taxonomy): domain Eukaryota; kingdom Metazoa; phylum Chordata; class Actinopteri; order Clupeiformes; family Clupeidae; genus Sprattus; species Sprattus sprattus. Next base: position 55,485,972 of record NC_137920.1, on the reverse strand, counting down.
GATCAGGTTGGCGTGCTCGGGGTCGTCCGCGCCTGTGTAGCGCAGCTTGGCAGAGAATGGCTCGGCGCCCACTGTGCCCACTTTGCGAGGCTGGCACATGCCTGTGACGAAAAGCAAGATAGGCCATCAGCTAAATGATGCATTGGCAACACACTGGATAGGACAATAACTATTTGCTGTATGTTGTCTGGATGATTTCTTATTTAGATTGGATGATGGCAGACAATTATTCTCATCACAGAAACAGTGGTGTATCTCAGGGGAAAAAAAACTACTGAAAATGTTGTTGTTGTTCTTCATTCTGCTTAGTTGTATTTGCCATCCTGTGATATGCAGTCTGTGTTTTTCAGACGAACCACAATAATGTGGTACTATAGGCATGACCAACAGACAGTGTTTCACATGTTCCAGTGCATGTCATGCATTTATCTGTGCCCCACCCACAGGTATTTGTTTACATTGTTTTTGGCCCTTTCACCTTGCCTCCATGTGAAAATGTACCGCTAATAACTACATATACACCACTGCACCAGTGTTTGTGTGTGTGCGTGTTGCGTGTATGTGTGTATGTGTGTATGTGTGTATGTGTGTATGTGTGTATGTGTGTATGTGTGTATGTGTGTATGTGTGTATGTGTGTATGTGTATGCATTGCGTGTATGTGTGTCGGTGTGTGTGTTCGCATTGCATGTATGCGTGTGCGCTGTGTGTATGTGTGGGTTGCGTGTATGTATGTGTGTGTGTGTGTGTGTGTGTGTGTATGTGTGTGTGTTGCGTGTATGCATGTATGCGTGTAAGTGTGTGTGTGTGCGAGTCTGTGTGTGTGAGTGTGTGTGTGCTTTGTGTGTATGTGTGTGTGTGTGTGCCTATGTGTGTGTGTGTGTGTGTGTGTGTGTGTGTGTGTGCGCGAGTCTGTGTGTGTGAGTGTGTGTGTGCGTTGTGTGTTTGTGTGTGTGTGTGCGTATGTGTGTGTGTGTGTGTGTGTGTGTGTGTGTGTGTGTGTGTGTGCCCTCACCCTCCTCTTGGCTGATGGTTATGATGGGACTGCTGAGCTCCAGGCCCTCGTTCCCGTTGGAGTTGACGGCACGGGCGGCGCACTGCACCCGTGAGCCGGCCTGGAAGTAGACGGAGTCCAGCGTGATCATCTTGGACGAGGTGAAGAAGGTGTCAAAGTCGGCCTCGCGCATGGGGCTGGTGACGCCGTCCGGCCCAGCGGGGGCGCTGATGAGCCAGCGGTAGCGTGTCAGGGTGTCATTGATGTTCTCGCTCACGCAGATGGAGCCTGTCTTGTCGAAGTCGGGAAATCTGGGGTTGCAAGCCTGCGTGTGCGCGAGGAGGTGAGAACAGACAAGAGAGGAATGTGTGAAGTGGGAAACATGATTTCAAAAAGAGAAAGAGAGAGAGAAGAAAAATGCTAAAGCACACAGAAAAAAGTCAAAGGCTGATGGTATTTTACTGTATGTATGTGCGTGTGTGTGTGTGCGTGTGTGTGTGTGTGTGTGTGTGAGAGTGTGTGTCTGTGTCTGTGTCTGTGTCTGTGTCTGTGTCTGTGTCTGTGTCTGTGTCTGTGTCTGTGTCTGTGTCTGTGTCGGTGTCGGTGTCGGTGTCTGTGAATGAGGGGGCTAACACAGCAGGATAGTGTATTTACCAATCTAGCCTCAGGTTTTAAAAACTCTATACTGGTCAACACACTTTTTTATCCCTACTATTTATAAGTTTGTGTATTACTTCTGTAATAGCCTTTTCTTAAGTCCAATGTTTTTCTCCTAATTATTGAATGTCTCTAGGTACCGTTATGCAAATAGGACACACAAGCATGGTGAGCAACATGCTTTAGTCCCTGTGTTATTTTTTTTCTCTTTACTAAGCACCCGGTAGTGTGTGGAAAGATAATTATAGCTACTCGACAGCGCCAGCCAGTGTGACTGACAGGTGTTGGCTGCAGAGCTGCTTTTGATCGGCGTACCGTGACACATATGACAGGGTAGCCAGCTGGAGGCTTGAGGTTCTCCTTGGACCCGACGTCTCTCTTGGTTCTGACGCCGTCGTAGTGAAGCAGAGACGCCACGCGAGGAAGAGAGGGGAAGGTGACGTCGGCCATGCTGTTCGTCTCCTCGATGTACACGATAGCCTTGGTCGTCTGTCGAACAAAACACAGCGGGGAGCCCCGTCAGCTTCAGATGTAAGACAGGCGCATGGGACAGATTCATACCAGTGCGTAGGCTACGAAGTTCAGGGAACCAAAGTTATCTTAGTTTACATGCGACATGTCAGCATGATTTAAACAGGGAGCGAGCCATTTTTCATAGTTTGTAGTTTTAGGAATAAACATTGGTTATTCAAACTCCATAGCAAACTGAATTAATTTTTTCACTTGGAGGTCGTAGGAATTATAAATGTACTACAGATGTTAAAACCTATTGTTCTCTGTGTCGGTTTCTTGAGGAGTGCCGCTTCTATAAAAAGCAGCTCATTAGTAAGAGCAGGAGGAGCATTTCAAGGACAAAGAGTCAGAGAGAAGTACCGAAGCTCTCAGATATGAAACCATAAGTGGAAGAAGCATTCTCCCCAACCTGAATCTCAGCCACCATGTTCTCGTCGGGCTTCAGGTGGACGGTGAAGGCCTCCCTCATCTCTCTCACGCCGTCATACAGCACCTCCACCTCCACAATGTGCTCCTTGTCGCCCTGTTTGAACTCAACATCTCCACAGATACACCATGGATTTCACTAACGGGTACCACACCACACTTTCCATTTCCCTTCTATGCATCTGAGTATACCGTATATGTGTTAAATTGTGAATTAGTAACTTCTGAAATTGAATGTGTGAGTGTGAAAGAAAAACATACCAACACCCCTTGGTGCAAGCTTGTGGCATCATTAGTAAAGTTTTCAAGTTTAACATGTATTACTGAATTAAATATGAATAAACTTTACTCGGGTATTAAGCCACATGCACAATCACCACGTGGACAGGCACGGCTCCTTACCTTCCGAGATGGGATGGTAGTCCTCCCCGGACGTGGCCGACCCGTCCTTGGTGTGGACCCTCACCACGGAAACCTTGGAGGTGTCGCCAACTCGGAGCACGGGGATTTTGACCACCGTCACCTGACCTGCCTCCTTGGGCTCGTTCACGCTGAACTTGATCTCCCCCAGCCTGATGATGGACTCTATGGAGACGGGAGACAAGAAGGTTCCAGACGTCAGGAGAGGAACTGACCGCCATGGCTGTGATCTTTATGTGTGGGGATGTCTTTCAGCTCTTACTGTCGGCCGTGTCCTGTATCTTCACGAGGGCCTCCTCCTGAGGTCCAACGCTAGCTCCGAAAGGAGAGTTGCTCTTCGGTGTGCCCAGCCGAAGCCTCAGCTCCTCCTCTTCCTCAAAGATCAGATCATCCACCAGCTTCAGCACGCATGGCTTCTCTGACTCACCTGTGTGCACACATACAAACATACACAGACACACACAGACACGCACAGACACACACATAACCACACACACATACACACAGAGAGAGAAATGTCACTTTCAAAACAACCCTATGATTGCAAAATTTCAAAAGAGAATAAAAAATACACTTGAAAGCCCTTTCAGGTTATGAACCATTCACATTTAAGTTTTAACACTTAATTATCAATAGGAATGCTCTTTGCGGTTTTTTTCCTCCATTACGAATAATTGTAAATACTAAAAACTAGATCTAAAAAATGTAAAAACTAAAAACCATCAACCTCGAGCAGACCAACAAACCAAACAACCAAACCCAACCCCCATGCCGGTCCTGCCAGTGCAGCCACGGTACCTGGCAAGAAGGTGACGATGGAGCCATCGGTGTTGGGTCTCTCCTCAAAGTCGTCCACCACCTCAGCCGAACCCTGGCGGGTGTAGCAGCGCACAGTGGAGGTGAAGCTCAGGTCGCCGCTGCGCTTCACCACGGCTGAGATGGTGCCCTCGCTCTCCTCGCCTGAGTACACAGCCTGTAGGAACTGCATCTTCGGCACTGGAGGAGCAGGGGAGTGCAGAGGAAGACGTTTAATTTGATGCAGATTTGGTGTTTGGTGTTTATTTGGGGGTCATACACCAAAATTGTTTGTTGACTAACTGCATGACTTGGGGGGGGGGGGGGGGGGGGGGGGTTCATGATGACACCGCAAAAACAAAGTGATTAATTTTCAAAAGAGATGTGAGAATACGTTTATGTTATCCATTTATGTATGTATGGTGGAAGGGTTGAATATCCTAGATCGATGTGTGTGTGTGTGTGTGTGTGTGTGTGTGTGTGTGTGTGTGTGTGTGTGTGTGTGTGTGGGTGTGTGTGTGTGCGTGCGTGTGTGTCTGTGTGTGTGATTCTGAACTCACAGTCTGACACAGAATCATTTATGGACACTGTGGCCCTGCCAGGCTCTCCTATGACACCGTTAGACGGCAGACGCAGAACCAGTTCAAACTTCTCTGTGCCCTCCAGCGCCGGCTTGCCCAGGTCGTCCAGGATGGTGACCCGGAACGTCTGCATGTTGACCCCAGGTGCAAAGTCCATGTTCTGACTGATGCCCACGTAGTCCTGACCAGCTATGATTCAAAGACAGACCAAAAAATAGAAAAGTAATATTACAACAAAATATAAACGGGAACAAAGGTTAGGGTGAGGTCAAAGTCTCACACAGTGAGAAATATCCTTATTCTGGTTCTTTTGAGAGTGAGTGAGAGAGAGAGAGAGAGAGAGAGAGAGAGCGAGAGAGAGAGGGGTAGAGAGAGACATAGAGAGAGAGAGAGAGAGAGAGAGAGACAGAGAGAGAGAGAGAGAGAGAGAGAGAGATGCTGCTGTTGCATTTTTTACAGGATCAAAAATCCAATCACACAGGAGGGCTTTCAGCTTCCGAGTGCAGCGAGTTGCGGGTGCTGAGAAAAGGATTAGCCACTCAGCTCCAAGCACTGCAGAATCACTGGGGGGACAGAGGATGGCCACAGAGAGTCATAGAGAGGGAGAGATAGGGAGAGAGAGAGACAGACAGAGAGAGAGACAGAAGGAGAGTTGCAGACTTGCTGATCTGTTTCCACTGCAGCTGACTGATGGAAGTCTACAGCACAGATTAACTCCATCCACACTCCAATTTACTGACATCAAGTGAACTCAATGTATTGACAAATACTTTCCATGCATGAAATTATACTCAGAATACACTGTTTTCAATGTACTGCAATGCGGTAGATTAATTGAGCGATGGATTACAATATAAATACATGGATTTTCTCAAAGAAAAAAGAAACTGGCACTGATCCAAGAACTGAGTGTAAATATAGCTAAGAACCAACAATGTAGGTGGGGTTAGATAGACATTCGTCCCTGCCTGTCTGTTTGCATGTCCCTTCTTTTTACAGCACATATATTTAAATGACAGTATGAGATGTTGTTGCAACTCTGCGCGGGAAAAGAATCTTATTCAATCTTTAAATGAGTTTGTAAAACTTTGTTCCTCTTATCTACAGGGCCATAGCCATGGCTGATCCCTGTTCCTAGGTGGTCGGACATATTAAATTGCTAGTGTCACGGGGTGTATGGCGGTCCACTTTACCTTCTGCAGAAACAGGGTCAGTCTTGCGCGACCGGACAGTAACTGCAGCCGCTTTGGAAAGGTCTGTTCCTGTCCTCCAAACTCGCACTTCCACATAGCCAGCACTTTCATCCACAGAATACTCCATCTCCCCGAAATAGAACACAGGAGCTGAGGGGAGAGGAAGCCAATCACAAAGAAAGCAAAAAAAGATCAATGGATCAGTTGCTATGCAATGTTCATCATCAGTAGATGGGCTTTCTGAAACATCAGGTCAACCAAAAATAAGTTGTAGCATCAAAAAAACTATGTAAATTATATAAAAGACAATATTTCAGCAATCTGTACAAACGTAAAAAACACACTTCCAGATCAATTGTAAATTGTTATTTGAAGCGCAATACAATTATATGGGATTCTACTGACCATGAATCAAGAGAAATAAAACCATGACGAAAAACTTCCAATAAGCAGATACTTAAACATTCATAGTGTTATCATTCCTTTGGCACAGCCATACTCAGTCTCCATTCTAAGCCTCTGGGATAAAAGCCTTTGCCAAATGGAGAAGAAACATTGAATCTAAATGCAAATGACAAATGATTGAGCATCAGATGATAGTTTTTCGCCGCAGTTGCATTTAATTAGTTCAACTGGTGTTGCTGAATTCTTGCTTGTAGTGAAGCATAGGATCATAAGGAGTTAATTTTAACTTGGGGACCACTGGAAATAGCCTTATGTGCAGTCGTATCCCCACAAAGTTTTCCATTTTGCGTCTCTTCTCGGAGTAATTTTAGCTAATGACGGGACACTGGGGTTGCGTCCCTGTCTCTGTGTTTGGCCTCAGCCTGAGCAGAAGCGTGATACTCCTGTGTCTCAGACAACACTGTGAGACGAGCGGCCTGGGTCCTTCTCAGCAGCATCCGTGGCCTCTTTTATCCACGGCAGTGCTGTGAGGCTGGGTTTCCATGCCAACGAGGCGACACCTTGTCTCCTGGTCGATGTTGTTGCTTCCCTTGTCGTACGGAAAGGCGAATGTTGATTTATTTATATAACATCCATGTTTTTTATGCAGAGTGCCCCATGAGGGGGGGCTTAAGTGTTTTATGTGACTTCTGTGGTAAGATGCTGCCCTGATAGATGACTCATATACACAATTACACACACACACAATTACACACACGCACACACGCACACACAAACACACACACACACGCACACACACACACACACACACACACACACACACACACACACACACACACACAGACACACAGACACACAGACACACAGACACGCATGCATGCACGCACGCACGCACGCACGCACGCACACAGGAATTGCATGCTATTTGGTTCTAAAAACACAACTGGCAATATAGTAAGCAAATGCACAGTACAACTGTAATGCAGAGTTTTCTTTCATATATCAAGCCTGAGGAAGACATCATATCATATGTGATCACTTGACGTAGCAAAACATGAATTATTCTGTCACACATTCAAACGGGAACAGCACACATCCCAAAGACAGGAGCGACCTGGAAACCAGATATATGTGTCATATGCACAAAGCATCTCTTCTCAGCCGGCTTCAAAGCCCCCCTGTCACCAGAACACGGAAAAAGATAACCCTGATTCAACCAGCCCTCCCGCTTCAACTGACTGCAAAAAAAGCACTCCGATCAGCAGACACCAGAGCAGGTTATAGGTGCTGTCTACACACAATCAAAAAGAACGACAACAGAACAGAACAGAACAGAACAGAACAGAACAGAACAGAACAGAACAGAACAGAACAGAACAGAACAGAACATCTTCTTCTCTCCTCTCCAAAGACATCTCCACTGGGAGAACACAAACTGTTCAGCTCTGGACACATCAAAACCACTGGTGTAACAGATGCACTAAACATTTAGGACAGTCTCCATTCAAGACCTCAGGAAGTACATGGCAGCACGATTATAAATCATTAGCCCCCCCTGACATTAATTGCATTGTTTTAAAGCCCCAATATGCAACAATTATACTTCAGGATTAGGGTTAGGATAAGCAGTTTAGCCTTAAAATAACAGCTTAAAAATTGAACCAATTGGGGCGCTACAATGACTTTTAATATAGAGAATCGCGTCCGTGCCATTGCGATAGCAGGGTCCATAGGCATATAACTGCGTTCTGTAGTTTTGCCTGCCGCAGCCCGCCGACCTGACTTGTTTACTTTCTGCCGATCTAGTAAGTAGCTTATTTGCCGTCTTGCTTTGTCTTATGTTGCACTTGCTTGATGTTTGACAGTGTAAGGACAGTCGTACTAGTTTGTCATAATGTCAAAGTCAGCACATTTCAAGAGATTTCGTTAGTTTTAGCTGCTAACATACCTTTAGCGAATAGCTAATTGTTCCGTTGTGCTGCTTTAATGATAGCCTTCAGGTCAGGGCACTGCTGCGAGATGGTTGCTAAGGTGAGGGCGTTGGAGGCACCTCCAGCCCAAAACTCCAGCACTGCCTCTCTCTAAAGAACAGAGCCCTGTCTGATGAGAGCCCTGTGATTGAAACGTGGGAGGGAAAAGTTGTCTGTTCTCTCTATAGCTCAGAGAGAAAAAAAAAAACCTGTTTGAGCTTGCCAGCTTGTTTATCTGTGGCAGAATGTGGAGTCAGGTGAATACGTTTTGACAGCTTTATGAACCGTTTCTCTGCAAAAAAAAAAAAGCAAATAAATAAATAAATCCCAGAAAGGCAGCACAGAAGACGAAATGAAAAAAAGCCCACCCTGCATTTCTTTGTTTTGACTTCAGTCAGTGTCTTTCATTCTGATTCTGTTGCTATTTTTAAAATTCCTTCTCTGGCAAAAAAAAGTATCTTTTCTGACACTAGCGAGCAGTCAGTGGATCAGGAAACAGGACATTTAGCAGTAACAGTCACTAAACATCCTCCTCCAAAGAAGAGCAAAGTCATATCATCAGTCGTCAGCCACTTGGACTGTTATACAACTACATCTGCTACCAAATGCTGGGAAATGTGAAGCTGAAGTCATGTTACGCAACACACTGCCTGCTCAGTACACTGAACACCAGCTTCTTCCCTCACACTAGAAGCCTCCACAACACACTGCCAGCTCAGTACACTGAACACCAGCCTCTTCCCTCACACTAGAAGCCTCCACAACACACTGCCTGCTCAGTACACTGAACACCAGCCTCTTCCCTCACACTAGAAGCCTCCACAACACACTGCCAGCTCAGTACACTGAACACCAGCCTCTTCCCTCACACTAGAAGCCTCCACAACACACTGCCTGCTCAGTACACTGAACACCAGCCTCTTCCCTCACACTAGAAGCCTCCACCAGAAGTTCTCAGTCCTTGCTGGTGCATCTAAGCTTCATATTCCAGTCAGGATATATTCACATACTATACAATCCATTAACTCCATTAAGTAAAACTAAATGAGTTTACCGTTTAGGTACAAGCTATGGAGTGGTGAAGCAACCACCGTCAATTAGGAATAAATTAGTGACTGACACTGATACCCAGGCAGCATGAGATATTCCTCTCCAACCTAGTAAATAGGGCTTGGAGGATTAGCAGTGAGATCCTCATGAAGCGCTAGCGTGTTGACTGGTGACTGATGACTCTATTTTGACATCTGAAGGTTTCTCCTATCCTCTGAATGACTTCTCAGCCGGATTAGTAGGGCTAGTGCTGCCCTAACATTAGGCCGTGACAGGGGCCGCGGGGACTATTCAAGCACAGGTTGGATAATTCATGATAATGCCCTGGAAGCATGTGCTGTGCAAATCCGTGATTCATTTCAGTGTGCGTGTTTCGTGTGTGTGTGCATGTCTAGTCTGTGTGTGTGTGTGTGTGTGTGTGTGTGTGTGGTGGGAGAGCTGAACATCCATGTGCACTGTGCTTGGGTCAGACTAAAGGTAGACTCTGAGCACTTCAGCTTGTCAAATATAATCCCAGCAGGTTAAAGGGGTTCTGGGAACTCTCTCATCCACACAGTGCTGAACACACACACACACACACACACACACACACGATCATGCACAAACACACCAACATAGCCAGACTAAGCTAAAGGCGAAACAGAAGTCATCTTCCTGAACCTCTGAAGTAGTGGGGAAGAACACATCACATAGTTTCCTCATGTACTTCCCTTATTTTATCCATTTCCTCTTGTACTGCCCTTATTTTATCCATTTCCTCTTGTACTTCCTTTATTTTATCCATTTTTTCATGTACTACCCTTATTGTATCCAGTTTTGAAATGCACTGGTCCAAAACCAGTCACTCTTGTGTCAGAGTCATTATTGCAGTGTGCATATATGTGTGTGTGTGAGACTGACAGAGAGACAGAGACACAAGCAGACAGACATACAGATGACAGTTGAAGGGGAGTCTTCCAGTCTCTAGCTGTGTGCCTGCAGACTCTTTCTTTGGCTTGATTAATCAGTCAGGTGCACACAGCTTCCCCTCCGCTCAGATCCACTGATAAAGTCCTCCACAGACCCTTGCGCTGTCTGAGGCTGAAGGGCAGTGAGAACTCACACGGATCATTTAGCAGGTAGCATATTTCAGGGAAGCATGTATCTGACTTGAAAGACATGAGAGAATTCAGACAGTTTCTAGATAAAGAAATGCACTGATGGCTAGATAGAGCTCTGTATCTGCCCAGACAGGTGTGCAAACCACTAGGCCGTACACACTCCACTGATCCTGCTAAAAAATGAAGGAGCATTACCTAAATGAGGTTACACGGGGGATGAGGCTATTTTTAAAAAGAGACAAGCGGAAAAGTGACTACGGAAGTAGAGCCAGTAAATGTCTCCCTAAAGGCACTTCCTCTCACCTGGCTTCACCTGGAAGGTCACGCTGGCCTTGGCTGGCTCTGCTCATCTACCCAGAGACACCCGGCATGGCCGCACACTTCAGGAAAGGTTAGTGAAGGTGCGTGAGCTGTCAGAAGGTGTTAATGACTGGGAGACATTGGGCCGAGCCCACAACAGGTTTGTCTCAGGAGACAGTGGTTAAGGGGCCCTGCAGCTCCTAAAGTTGTGACCTGAGGGGGAGTTTGTGTGTGTGTGTGGGGGGAGGGGGGGGGGGTGTATGGTGTGTGTGTGTGTGTGTGTGTGTGTGTGTGTGTGTGTGTGTGTGTGTGTGTGTGGAAGTGGGTGTATTTGGGTGGGTTTCAGTGTGAGCGTGCGCATCTGTGTGTCAGGGAGTTTGTCGTGGTGTGTATATTTGCGCAAGTGTGTGTGTGTGTGTGTGTGAGTGTGTGTGTGTGTGAGAGAGAGAGAGAACTGTATGTGAGTGTTGAGAATGTCCCTTAATTCTATAGGAAGTGAGGAGAAAATGGTGGTTCCAACATAAACCCAAACCTGTCCAAACATGTCCCTGAGACTGTTAAAAGAGCGTCCCTCCTTGTCCCCCTTCTCCTTGTGTCTACCCTCTATTACTAGGGACTCTTTATCTGCGCAGCACGTCTTCATTTAGATGCCTGGCAAAGGAGAGAAGACTTGCCAACAGCCTAATTCTCTCACAAATCATCTTCCCAGCACAACAAAGACCTTACATTTCAAGGTCTGCACTGAAGTGAAACACAGATTGAAGAAACACACAGACACACACACGCACCCACGGACACACACACACACACGCACACGCACACGCACACGCACACGCACACGCACACGCACACGCACACGCACACGCACGCACACACAGACAGACATTGAGAGAAGATTCCTTGTGTTATCAGTGAGGTGTGGAGTAAAAGTTGATGGGGTTCTTTGTTTGACAAAAGGAATATGAAATAGTTGTCTTGAAAGGACACAATGCACATTAAAGCCTATGAGCGATGAAAAGAAATCCACACTTTTTAACTGAAATCTAATGAATACTGGATTATAATGAATACTTTAACCAAGAGGAACAAAACAGGCTTTAAAAAAAACTGAAGCTTAAACCAGACATACACAGTCGTCTGTATTGTATGAATTACAATGCATGTTAATGCTATGTGTGAGCCATCACTCAGTTTCCTATGACCCCTCCTCATCTCAGGCTGAATAAGAAGTGAATCCTGCTGTTCCCCTGATGGGAGACAGTATAACCTTCGATTACCTTCAGATATGCTCTGATTACGGCAGTGCAAAAACTGTGTCTTGCAGTACGATTGTCACAGAGTTTTTTGATATGACGTGATTGGGAGTGACAGGATGAAATTTCCCCCGGGGCCACCCTATGGTGCAATTTAAGACAGAGTTTGGAGGAGGATAGAATATCTGTTCTTTTCAAAATGGAGGGAAAAGGACCACTTCTACTCCTGCCTGTCAGTCTAAGTGTTTCAGGAAGGGACTGAATGAAATCCTTCACAAGTTTGATTTTATCTACATACCCAAGTATCGGTGATCCTGTGGCTAAACTGTGCGACGTAAGTCTACAAGGAGTTTGCAGGGAGCCCAAACATCATGTCATAAAACATCTGTTTCACATTTGACTTTTGATCTGATATAGTCCTTTTCAGTCAAGATCATTTACTGCAACTTTTTGAACAACAACTGATGCCCACTTACCGTCATCGCTATCGGGAAGAATGGTGACACGGGCGGTGGAGAACTCCGTGCCCAGGCGGCCACCAACTGGCAGGCTGAGGGTGACATTAAAGCTCTCCTCGCCCTCGTAAAGCGAGTCGTCGATGACCACCACGCGGCAGAGCTTCTCCGTCTCGTCCTTGTCGAAGTGCAGCAAGCTGCTGGGGTCCTCAGGCCGAGAGATGTAGTCAGAGTAGGACAACACGGAGCTGGGGACTGTTCCTTTGGCAGTGCCTGCACAGAAAGTTTTGTTTTCACAGGTAATTCTGTAATTAGACAGTTACTTAACAACTAACAAGTTGTTTGATTTATGAATATAAACCAGCAGTGTTTTCCTTTCCCATATGGGGAAAAACACAAGATTTCCTACAATAAACTTTAGGTATACAATGTATTTTTGTATATTTGTATGAGCTGCTACATTGTAATGCACTTACCATTTAGCCACAGGTGCACAGCTCAAACCCAAACCATATTCAGTACATCATACTACCACTGAACATCCTCACTCAGTTTCAGTGCATCATGCTATCACTAATTATCCTCACTCTGTTTCAAAGCATCATACTACCACTAATCATCCTCACTCTGTTTCATCATGCTAGCACTAATCATCCTCACTCTGTTTCAAAGCTTCATACTACCACTTAACATCCTCACTCTGTTTTTAAGCATTATGCTAGCACTAAACATTCTCACTCTGTTCATCATTTACATTTTTCTTCAAGAAATCATCCTCACACTATTTCAAAGCATCATGCTAGCACTAAACATCCTCACTCTGTTTCCGTGTGACTTCAGGGGGAGGAGCTGTCGTACCTTGCAGTGTGTGGCAGACCACCATGAGTTCCTCGCTGACATCACCACTGCGGTGCACCGGGATGAGCAGCTCGCCGATGTTCTCATCGATGCCAAAGCTGGCCCGAGGGATAAAAACTGTGGACTCTGTTGAGGAGGAGAAACATGAACACATGTTAGGCGTTTTACAAATCACTACATCCCAGAAGAGGCAGTGCACAGGATGGCTTAATGTCAGCTGTACGTCTTAATTAAGCTTTTTAATTTAAGTCTGAAATGCTTGCTAGTAGAGATTAACACCTGGAATGGTAGAGATGTGTAGGCAGACCTTACAAAAAGTGATTTTTCTGGACTTGCCATGAATTCTCACACTGATATTGTCCTTTACGGCACAAACAAAAGCACATCAGTATTAGCTGGTTTTTCTAAGAGGCATGCATCAACCAGAGTGGTGCCAAGAAGCTGGTAGATAGAATAAAAAAAAGAGTTTTCGGGTCATGACTACATCTTAAAACCAAAGGTCAGGGTGGAGTCAACATCACAGAGAAGTTTTTATAGAATAGTCGTGTGATGGTAACAGCACACCACAACCCGTGGGAGAGTACTCTATCAAAAGACAGAAGTGAGAACTCTGAAATGCCCTAAAATCAACAGAAATGCACACTCTGTTTTTTTCTTTATTTCAGACAGGCACAGAGGGACCAATGATAAAAAAAGAGAGAGATAAAAAAAAAAGAAAGAAAAAGCAAACAGACTGCTTGTCTCTCTCGTCCCAGATCCCTGTATGCGTGTATTCATTATCTTTGATCCCTTTCTCAAATCTCTCCTCCACTTATCTTAGTGCAACTGGCCACCCCTCTGGCAGGGAGCTCATAATCAGAGATAGACAACAGCATAAAGAAGAGAGAGATGCAGAGAGACACAGAGGGATAGGGAGAAGGAGGAAAAGAAGGAAGAGAAAATGAGAAAGGAGATTAAAGAAAACATCAACAAATTGTGGGATTGGAGAGAGAAGGGATTGCATCTCAGAGGCTAGAGCATTGTATTTAAGACGCAGAGGTTCAGCCTGATCCAGAGTCGAAGCCCCTCAGAGCATCGATAGTACTCGTGCGTCACATGGCCACCAAACTCCCTCACCGCGCCTGCCCTTCATTTTCACCTCACTACAGGACAGCTGGACAAGACAAATGGACCATTCGGTGCCACAGTCACAGTATATTTTTTTAATATAGATTCTTTATTTTTCTTTCAAGGAGTCATACACCCCAACACAACTACTCTAAATGAAAACTCCTTCCATAGAAGAGTAGCTTTAGTCTCATATCTGTCTCATGGCTAACCAAATAGGCTTGTGAGAAGCTAATGAAGCTAACGAAGGCAGTGCAACAGGAAGACAATGCGTGCGGTTTAGAGGCTGCAGCCCTTGCTCTCTTCCAGCGCTCGGCTGCTGTAATATATTTATGAGGGGAGATGCCATGTCTTGGAGACAACTGGGTCAGAGGGCTCTCTGAGGGCCCTGCCACAGCCCAACCCCAGGCTCATCAAGCACTTAAACACTAATGGGCATGAGTGTGGCAGTTCAAGTGTGAGGAGGCTGGTGCAGGAGGGCAGGGGCAGGGTGGTAGGCTGGTGCAGGAGGGCAGAGGAGGACTGCAGTAAGGGGGGTGGGGTGAGGCTGGCCGGGGTGTCTGGTCCAGCCGCGGCAGGGGGTCTGAGGAGTCGTCCCTTCAGCCGGAGCAAAACCAGTACCACTCTCTGTCACAGATGCCCCACCACCACCGACACCACACACCCCACCCCATCCCCTCCCACAGGGACTCTGCCTCCTCTAAACAAACCCTTCCATGGCGCCTCTAATGAGCTCACAGGGGAAGATTTGCAGTGAGGCTCTTTTTAAAGGAAAAAAATCCCTCTCATACTATAGAGAATTTGCTACAGAAAGAGAGAGCATGAGAGAGAGAGAGAGAGAGAGAGAAAAGAGGAGGGAGCGAGAGGGTCTCCATCAAGACGGCGTCTGAACTGAAACTGTTTTGGGTATTAAGTGTGCTTCATAATTGCCGTGGGATGCTGGAGGAGGCCCACGAAGCAAAACAAAACCATGAAGAAATACGAAATAAAATAAACAAGAGCCCCAGGTTATTTCTGTGAGACGAATCTAAATTTGCTTATCAACTCAGAAATAGGGGACCTTATTCAGAGGCCATTATTCCGAGGAGCATGCTGCAACTGGAGAGAGGGAGAGAGAGTGAGCCCCAAAACATGACTTTTAGAGACCGCGCGTCATTACTTTGGCACAGCATGTGTGTTTGTATGTGTGTGTGTGTGTGCGGGAGAGAGAGAAAATGTATGTCTGTCTATAGAAGTGTGTACCTGTGTGTGTCCAATCCTATAACACAGTGGTCCACCAGCAGCCTAATGACTGACGGCCTGTTTATGGGTGTGTGTGTGTGTGTGTGTGTGTGTGTGTGTGTGTACCTGTGTGTGTCCAATCCTATAACACAGTGGTCCACCAGCAGACTAATGACTGACGGTCTGTGCTTGTGTGTGTGTGTGTGTGTGTGTGTGTGTGTGTGTGTGTGTGTGTGTGTGTGTGTGTGTGTGTCTGTGTGAGTTTCTGTGTGGCTTTGGATTCTCACAGCAGAGGGGCTGATTAAACTGAGGGCCATCCCTGCTTCATTAGAACAGACACACAGAGATGCTGCCGCTGCTTGCACAGCCTTCCTGTTCTCCTCAAATGACATAAACCTCAGTATCGACCTCTCCCAAAGGGAGCTTCGCTCAAACAACCCTTGAACCTTCTGTCTAATTACAGAGGCAATTACACATGCACACTGGCTGTAGACCGTATACTTTCTGACTTTCTTTCAGACAGATGTTTCTTTTTATTTGACTGTAGACAGAGTATCTTACTGTCCACTAAAAGCAGAACTAAAGGTTCAAATGAAATCAAAATGAGGGCTTCAATGTGGGGACTTTAAGGCTGGCATGTCAAACACAAGACTGTGGTCTTTTAACATAGATTTTGATGAATCGTTGAAACAGCACTGGATCCTCTGGCACACACAGTTTTTCAGCAAAGCTCTTGCCTTCCCCCCTCAAACAACACTGACACTGTTTAGATCTGAGGCTGTCAAATGCTGGGGATGGCATCTTCATTCAGCGTGCTCTAAATTCTGTCTCAAGTGAGAAGAGATAATATTTGAAAGATGAAAGATGGAGATGAACTTCAAGTGCAACAACCCACTAAAATACTCCCCATAAGTCCCCTACAGAGGGGACATTTGTATTGCCGCTGTATTTTGTTTTGTTTTCCTGAAACCTGCTGCTCCTGAAAATTGCCTTCCTGTTGATAAAAAAAAACTACACAGAGGTCGGCAACAATACTCACCATCACCAGGGTCAACGACCTCCACGGCTGCCTTAGTCGGGAACTCCAGGGCGCCCATGACCGGCTCCGAGAGGGCGATCTGGAACGTCTCTGACTGCTCGTACTTGCCGTCGGAGAAGACGCGAACCTTCCAGGCAGCATGGGCCTGGCCCGGGTTGAACTGCACCTGCTTCTGCGACTTGCCTTTGAAATCCTTGTCCTTCTCGGCGGTGCCGTCGAGCGTGCCAATTCCTGTGTAAGAGTGCAGAGAGAGAAAAGAAGAGCGAGCGGTAAGTTTTTTTTTTTTTTTGCTGATGTATACTCCAATTTAGCTCACACAGTGGGGAGGACGCGCATCCATTTCTCCTCATTTAAAGCAGCAAGGCCGAGGGGAGATGAGAAATGATTTTCATTTGAAAAGGCATATTACAAAATTTACTGTGAAGGATTATTTTAAGTGTGGATTTCAAAGAGGTAGGGCTCGTTCAGGAAAGGGATATGGCAACAACTTTTGCAAGAACTAGAGCAGGAGAATAATGATGCAGTAACACTGGGTGTCACACCGGAAAAACAAGCAGCTTAGAGAATGTCACGGTTCTCACTGACAAGAGCGAAACATTCATGCTCCCGTACTGCTGCACAGCACAGCAAAGCAGGCCAAAGAACACCTCCCTGGCCCTTGGCACCAGATGATGATGATCACAGACCTCTAAAGTGGGGGTGTGAGCCCCAAAGGAGGTTATTTGCGGGGCTCCCCATTGCAGTGGGGGTGGGGGAGGGAGGCTCACCCCGGCGGTGCAGCACCCCAAGCCAGACCAGGCAGGGGTCCCCCTCGCGGCGGGGCTACCTCTGCTGCACCTGCCCAAGGGCGTTTGATCACGGGCACATCAAGCCTCGGCAGCTGGCAGGGTCCCTTCTGGCATCGGCATGGAAACAGCTGTAGAGAATTAATGCCCCACCTCCGGCTCGATTAAAATGCAGCAGCGCTAAAGCCCAGAACGCCCCACACTGTACACTCCAAACTCACACGCTCCACGTCACCGCTTCATACGATGAGCAAATGAGGAGTTCCACTGAGCGGTCGAGTTGAGAAAATGTTCTACACAGTACTGCAAAATGATGCTTAATCTCTGTGAGGTTAAGCCAGAACTGCCACATTTAATCCTTGATATTACCCCCTCAATAACTTACACATGTAAGTACATGTAGCAGGTCTGCTCACTAGGTGACTACACGTGGTGATTTGGAAGAAGAATGAATGTAAAGTATAATTTGCTTTGTTGACTAGATCATCCTTTGGAGGGATCAATATTGGAAACAGCCTCTGGTAGATTCACACTGACATATCTCTGCTAAGGCCTCACTGTACACATCCAATCCAAATGAAATTCAAAGAATGAAACAAAAAGTGAGTGGGGGAATCTTCAAAGGAAAGGCTCCTCAGGTTGTGGGGGAAAAATTATGTACAGAAACAAAGATAGGAGAGAGAGAGAGATAGAGAGGCAGCTGCAGAGACAGAGGAAGGAGTGAGAGAGAGTGAGAGAGAGAGAGAGAGAGAAGGTTCTTTCAAAAATCTTTCTTGAGTTCCGGCAGGGGGTAAGGCTCCACCGATAACAAGTTTAGCCTCTGCGGCCCATAAGGTGAAAGAAAAGAGGGCCAATGGAAAAAAGAAAGCTGAGGATGGAGCACACAAGCCAGTGAGAACCGCGGGAGAGCGCGACACGGGGCGAGGAAGGCAGCGGGGGCCAACGGAAAAGCGGCCATCCTCAAAAGAAAGCGTCCAGCGGCTGTGATCCGGTTTGGCTGGTTAAGGCACGACAGGCTTCGCTCCCCACTGGTGACCCTGCGATGAGCCAACAGGCAGAGGAGAGGAAGGAGGTGAATAAAGAGAGGGATGGCGTCAGGGAGGGAGAGAGGTAGACGAGAGGAAGAGGCTGCTTGGATGCAAGTGGCTGCAGGGCTCAGACTCGTTAAAACTTTGTTCTCAACGAGCATTGTGGGTATAGCACACATACAGACAGACACACACTCACACACACACACACACACACACACACACACACACACACACACGCACACGCACACGCACACACAGTCAGACACACACACACACACACATTTCTACATGCGCATAGACTATGAACTTGTATATATCACAGAGGGAATGAACTTAGTTCCTCTACTGATACGTTCCTTCAAGCAAGTTGTGTGATGTCTACGCCCTCTCCTTCCCAAATATCTTGGTACCTGATAAATGTAATCGCACAGCGCTGGAAGTAAACTTCATCATTTTTAAGTGCCTGAAAATAACCCTGATTCCAGTGCAATGCTGCTGTGTTGTGAGCAATGGAGAGACTACAGTGTGCAAATCTACTACATGGGACTGTCTTTCAGACTAATGACCTGATCGATTACAGCCTGGGTGAGGATGGCTTACATTATCCCCTTGTTGCTCAGATTAGAGGGGCCCATTTATTTTCATTTGCCTCGAGTAGTCAGCCTCTCTCCCTCTCTCTCTCTTTCTCCCTCTCTCTCTCTTTCTCCCTCTCTCTCTCTCTCTCTCTCTCTCTCACACACACAGCCACACACACAGGTGAGGGCTGTGTTGTTGGAATATGAATGTGGACCTCCTGTGAGCTGTGCTGTGGGGTCGTGGTAGAGATAACCAGGTGTTTGCTCTCCCCTCTGCTCCAGAGATGTGAGCCGCCGCACCTTGCCGTCACTTTCATGTTTGTCCCAGAGATGCACAAAGCAGCAAAATGAAAGCATCTCGACCGCGTGTTCATGAGACTCTTGAGATAAGCTGAAAACGCTTGAAACGCTCAAAGTGACGGTTCAACGAGACGTGCTAATTATCAAAATTAATTTTCCCCATTCTGAACGTCAGGGTTTAACGTTGACCACATTGATGGGGACTGAGAGGGGAAGTGAAAGCTACTTACCAACAAATGAGGTTTCTCCCAGGTAGCCTCGTCTGGTGAGGACCACTTCCAGGAACTTGTCCTCCTCGTCCACCACATAGCTCTCCTTTTCCAGGGAGATCCAGGCCCAGTTTAGGCTGAACTGCTGGTTCTTCAGGCTGTTTCCTCCTTCAAAGCAAGCCACCATCATCATCAGTGCCATGGCAGCATTTATCACAGCATCAATTTAAATAAATAATGGATATTCACTTGCTATTTAAATACTCGAGAAATGTATTAGAATTTGGTGAGAGTGACTCGCTAAATGACAATATATCTTTAATAAATGTCCCAAACAATGTAAAATTGATCCAATAAGTTACGCTTTAAACCTCCATCTCAGTCCATCTCAGAAGACTTTTCTTGATGCAATAAAAGAGCTGACAAAGCAGAGTCTCAGTATGTGTTTTTCTCTTGCTAGTTGAATGCCATTTCCTTTCAACAACTTAGAAGAAAGAATCATTTGCTCATCTAAAGCAAGTACAGACATTTCAAAATGTTCCAAACACCAAACCAAATGTGCGCGCACACACACACACACACACACACACACACACACAAACACACACACACAAACACACACACACACACACACACACACGAACACACACACACACACACACACACACACACACACAGTATATATACACACACGCTTGCACGCACACACGGACACACAGATTGAATTGGCTATCAGTCAGCTATACTTGATCATGTCTGGCCTAATCGTTAAAACTCAATGGTTCTTTAATACATTAAGCCATTTCTATATTAAGTGTAACTGAACTTTGAACCTCCATCTATTGGCACAGTGAGTGCTCTTCCGAGAGTATCAGAGAGATCCTCTTTTTTCTTTATTTCTCTCTCTCTCTTTCCTCCTGGTCTGTGTGTGTGTGTGTGTGTGTGTGTGTGTGTGTGTGTGTGTGTGTGTGTGTGTGTGTGTGTGTGTGTGCAAGGGTGTGGGAAAAGTGTCATGTGCACATTCATATTCTGCAGAGAAGTACAGCTTCATCTTTCCTTTTTCTAATGTCTTTTATCGGTTTCTGAGAGATCATTGATTGACTAGTGCAATTGCCCAAGTAATTAGTGTCTAAGGGGTCTAGCTGGAATAACCCCTATCAAAGTCTCTCATCAGCATCTCCCTCACACACACTGTCTTCCTCTTTCGTTCTCCTCCTTCTCCTTCTCCTTCTCCCTCGCTCTCTCTCTTTCTCTCACTCTCTCTCTCTCCCGTTCACTCGTTCTTTCTTTCTCTGGAGCAGGGTCTACACATGAACTGGCCATGGGGAAGTTGCTGCCTTGCCTTCAAAGCCTGGGTCTTGTCTCTGAGGATTCAGCATAGGGGAATTCAAAGCAAGGATTTCCAGGAAAACTTGTGTCAGTAGATTGGCTGGAAAAACACATTCTCCAGAGTCGACCATTTCAAAGCTAGGAAGGACTTTTAACGGTGCCTGCTTCAATTAGGACCCTCAAGAATAAAACTGATCAGACACACACACACACACGCGCACACACACACAACAAACACACACACACACATGCGCACACGGAAAGTGATGAGACACACACATGCCACGTGTGCACACACACACGCGCGCTCTGGTGTGTCTTCCCTCATACATATTTAAATCATGCCTCTTGAACCATGTGTGCACTGATAAGCTACAGACTGCTGCCCGTAACACAGCCCTGTCATATGCAAAGCATCTTCAGTGATCTCCCATGCCCATGGGTTAGGCTTTAAGTGAGGTCTAATCAGCTCCTTCTTAATAAACCTTCCATGTGTGTCAGAGCAGAGAGCATACCACATGATTCCTAAGTGTCTTTTAAGCCACCAAACGACATCCAACACGGTCTTTTCTGACGGTTTCCAAACAGAGACCAATTTGTTATTTTAACCAATTAACTGTCTGAGGAGCTCACGCCACAAACCCATGTTTCACATGCGGGGGATGTTGTTAGTATAGACCTGAACGTGAGTAGGTTTGCATGTCCGTGGGGCCAGTGGTTGACAGGTGTCCAGCTCACGGGTGTGTGACTGAAAATCACATCCCCAGAGAAATAAAGATAAATGAACTCTTTTTACATCCCCCCATCTCTTTCTTTCATCTTCTGTTTCTCCATCTGTGCTCTCCCTCTCTCTCTCTCTCTCTCTCTCTCTCTCTTTCCTCCTTTTTTCCCTCTCTCTCTCATCCTCAGAGGGAGGACACTTTTGCTACAGCCTATAAAGGTCAGCCATTAAAAAAGCTCAAACGGATACTGGGGTTCATCTCTCTGACGAGTACATCTAACATTCTTGAAGACAGGAGAGCAGTAGTGTTTCACCACACGCTGGCATACGCTTTTTAAAAGCTCATTCTCTTTCTGTACAGTACATAAGATGTACACTAGGGCTGAACGATTTGGGAAAATAATCGAATTGCGATTTTTCCCCAAAATATTGCGATTGCGATTCGATATGCGATTTTTTAAAATGTTATCCTCTTTTTTTCTCCAACAAAACGTACTGAATGATTTAAATATGACACAATATTAGATACATTTAGTGTGAAATATTCTTTTCCACATTTTACATTTGTATTTAACTGCTCATTACAGAAACGAATCGGTGGCTTTGCCACTGTGCATTTAAGTTATTTAAACAAAGTCAATGCATGCAAAGGCATGCACTTTTTAAATTGGCCTTATGCAGTAATTGTACTTCAGGGTTAGGTGTTGACTAACTAGTTGGTCATAGTGTCAAAGTAAGCACATTTCAAGAGATTTCGCTAGTTTGAGCCACTAGCATCTCGTTAGTGATTAGTAAGTGATCCGTTATGCTGCTTTAATCACTGTGTGCAAAATTTTCCATCTTAAAAAAAAGATATATATTTTAAAAATAAATGTAATCGCGTGTTTTTTTTTAGTTGCGGTTTGAAAATCGCGTCTCATCATATCGCGATTAAACCGCAAATGCAATTAATCGTTCAGCCCTAATGTACACCTTCCAAAAAATAAAGCTGCGTTTAAAAAGTTTGTGTAGTAAGTATATTATGATACTACAATTGTAAGAAGTGGTAAGAAGTGGAAATCAGTAACATTTTAATATCCTCATCCTTAGGCAATTGAGCATGGTATTATGTCTATGGGTTTTCTCTCTCTATCAAGATGAAGTCTCTGGTAAATTGCGCGTTTGTGTGGCAATAATAAGCACACTAAGGACGTTTTCGAGCAAAGGGGGAAATGTGAGTACAGTATTTCAGTCCATTAGGTTTACAGCAAGCATGGATGGATGTAGCCTGGTCCTGAGCAGACAGCTTGACTGTTGAAAAGGGAGAGATTCGGAAGACACACACAGATGCCTCTGGGAATAGGATGAAGACAACATACAAGCCTACACTGGAGAAGCGACGGTGAAGAAGTGAATGCATCTGTCCTTTTGTCAGCCTGAACAATAAGGGGGTGTTTACTGAGTGGGCGTCTGAGGGGTCGTAAGTGTCCTGACAAACACCCGCACCTTCAGAAAGTAATAAACCCCACCAGAGAGTGACTGTCAGAGCCTGCCTTTAACATCACAAAGCTGTCACGATGACAGATCTCAAACCTTTAGAACAGGCCACACTTTATGGAGACCCACACCCTTTTCAATGCACCCCCAAGGCTGCTGCTGCTGCCTTCACTGACTCTACTTCTCAGGGAGGAGGGTGCCATTTCCTGCTCCTCTGAACTATCTGTGTCTCAGGTTTACACTTACAGCGTCACCCACGCATGCTGAGGGCGCAAGGATTGTCAAATCATTTGCTTCCAAGTCCCTAAATAGTGTCACTGCCTTCAAAATGTTATTCTGAGGAAGGGGACCAAAGTAAATCAATCTTGATCAATCCCTACTTGACTGCACCATAGACTCCCAGGTCCTCTACTGGTCTGTTGAACTGTGCCAAGTGTTTCAGCTCATAACTCACAACAGCTAAGCAATCCCCCAGACCCCCCCTAAGCACCCCACCTCGCCCCACATCCCCCAACCAAACTGAGTGAGTCCGCTGTAGCAGCGTCCTCACAGATTCACCTTCACAGCCATCCAGCAGAGCTCTGGGATCATTATCTAATGTTTCTCCACAACAACTACCTCAAACAAAAAAGGAAAGAAGCAAGATGCTGGGTCCGGGAGGCAATTACAAAGAAGAGTGGGGGCCCTGGGGCAGAAGGGTGGCTCTGCTACTCTCCAATCAGGAGCGCTATAAAAAAACGCTGCCAAATATTCAGAGAGCCAGTGCAGTTGATGCAACTTCAAGAAAGCATGGTGTTCCCTGAGCAGTCACTAGTCTCAATCACTTCATGTAGATTATTGGCATTATTCCAGGACAGTTGCAAAGCATCGCTCTTAAAACTTACAGTTAATGATTGTCAACAATGCAGATGAATATAAATATTCACTGCATACTGAAATGAGCTTCAAATCAGACAACAGCCTTTCTTCTTCAAAACCAAAGAAAAAATATAACCATAAAAAAAGCAAACAAACAAATAAATAAATAAAAACAATTCCCATCAAAAACAAGTTTCCCCCTCATGATGCACAGCCCCCAGCTCCCCCCATGCCTTGTCTCTGCTCTCAGACAACAGCGCTTATTAGTGGTGTTAGATCAGCCCAGTGCTGTGCTTGGGGACATGGCTACCTGTGCGCCCTTGAGGCCCTGCCTCAGCTCCACACCTGTCTGTCAGAGCCATGTGGTCAAAGACCATCATAAATCATTCTCACTGTTAACCTCTGAGGCACACAGTCTGACCACAGTCTGACCTTTTGACTGCCGGCCTGAAAACATCATCTTTTATCTGGTTTTTAGTTCTCTATATAATTTGCTTTCTCTAAACAATAATGCTACATACGTAACATACTAATACATATTACAGAAGCTACACACAAAGAATGTCAAAGAATTAGTAAAAGTCTGCGATGAAAACACATCAATACTGATTTCAATGTCAACTGTAACTACAGACATATTGCCTGCAGGCACTCTAGAATATGAAATGATTCTCTGCAAGTAATGCCGTCTAGAGAAGCCCACATGATTAGTCTGGCTTCAGTGACTTTGCAGTGATTAGCTATTGTTACTCAAATCACTGAGGGTTTGCACAGAGGCCATATCTTTCAGTGGCATTTCTCCTGCATGCTGAATATTACACTGACTACAGAAAAATTGTGTGCTTACACGGACTTCACTTCAAATTAACAGTTACAAAAAATAATGGGACTAAATGTAGTCTCTTACATAACTTCGTCAATCAGGTAATGTATTCAACTAACATGACTGTGGTATGAGAAAGGAGGTCAAGAGTCTGAGAGCCCACGGTGTAGGGATCATACCTCCAGGCCACTGAGAGGGATGGAGAGAATGCGGGTAGTTCAAACAGGGGTTGAGATAAAGAGCGGGAGGGGGACAGGGGTTAGAAGCTCAGACCAGATTCTGAGAGACAGAAGGGTGCAGACAGTTGAGACCAATTCCCTTCCCTTGTTTCACAAAAGCCACAGTTGATCTGTGCTAATGTGCATCCATGCTTTCAGATGTTTACATCTGGGAGCAGAAGCTAAGAATTAATTCTGCCTCAAAAAAAAAAAAAAAAAAAAACACTTAAATTCTATTATGTGGTCCCATGTGTGGGAATCAAACACTATTTCAAAGGGACAATGTCCCAACACAAACAACTGTGCCCAAGCAACAACTACGGGGGCTGAAAACAGTTTTAATTTCATACAATTTAAGTTGGACTCCTTGCCAGCCACCCCACACTGTGCTGCCGAAGTAGCAGGGGATTTGGCTGATAAAAGAATGTGATTAAGCTGGGGGAGAATCTTCAACAAAAGAAGTCAACTTATAGACAGCTCAGGATGACAGGGAGAGAGAGAGAGAGAGAGAGAGAGAGAGAGTGTGTGTCACACAGTAACAGGAAAGGGAATTATTAGTGAGGACTTGGATTTCTCTCAGTGACAGCCCGGTCTGCAGGGGAAGCGCTGCTGCCCACACTACCTGGCACAGCACATCGCAGCCTCTTTGCAGGAAAAGCACCGACAGGTTTGAAGGCACTCTAATTAGGGCTCCGTCTTGCGGCATTAAGGGCTCCAGATTGTTTGTAAGTCATAGCGCTGGACTTGCAGATTACAGCGTGCAAGCCAGAGGGTAAGGACCCTTAAAGGAAAGCCACAAATGGCATGAGAATTACTTGTGATGTGACGGTGTGTGTGTGTGTGTGTGTGTGTGTGTACACGTGTGTGTGTGTGTGTGTGTGAGTGTGTAAATGAGTGTGTGTGTGTGTGAGTGTGTGAGAGAGCTGAAGAGCGAGTGAGTGTGGAGGGGCTTTGATTTCTGTGGCATGAGGAAGAATTATACCAGGGTCTACTGTAGGGTCTAATTATACCCGGGTCTACTGTATTTGCAGTTCTGTATTTGTCTACTGTCTTACAGAAAAATTCTCAAACTTGCCTTCCAAATCACACGATTGCAAATAATGTTAAAACAAAAAGAGAGCCCTACAGAGACCTACTGAAGAGACAGTACATGGCATCTAAAAAACTTTCATTTGTGTATGTAAGGTCAGTGAAACCATGGTAACAGATCAGTGGGCTTTCTTAAACAAGAGAGGGGCAAGTAACGAGCAGACAAACTCCAGGTGGACTTCCTTCTAGGTAGGGTCAGAGGGAAAGATGTAATCATTCTTTCAGTGGCCCCTAAAATCACAGGGTGAGCTTGAACATCTCTTAAACGTCAAAGGTCCCCTCCGCACACCTCAAATCTTCTGCTCCTCCTGTCTGCCCCTACTGATTTTCCCTTCAGAAATAACAGGGAGGGAACAAGTGCTACATGCAAACCCAGGACACAGAAAACCTAATAGACCCCTGAATGCCCAAAACACAGTTTATAAGATACAGCTGCTCCTTCAGTATTTTCCCAGTCCCAGCACTGAAATGAGCCCTTCAACACTCTCCATATAATTACCAGTCTGGCCACAGGTACGGCCTTGTTCCCAGGCCTCTGGCTCTAAGTATTTGCTGTCTTGCTTCTGGTGTTAAATATCAAACACTTCTTTGTAGTGGGGGTCGTGCTACATCTAAGACCTCTTATTTGACTTTGGGTCCCACTAACAAAGACAATTAAATACTAATATGGGACTTCCTGGAGAGAGCGGGGTTCACTGTCATAAAAGCGAAATATCCCCGAATGGACATATTTTTTGGGTAAGTTTAATGTAAAAGTTGTAATAATTAATTGAACAAAACAAAACAGTTCCCTGTATATGTAAACAGATATGTAGGACGTCTATTTTATGTTTTTGTGTTTTTAACTGCAGGACCTGCTTGTATAAATGCTTTAGGATGTAAATACAGCCACAGGGAAATACAGAGACACAGGTCAAATAGAGAACTGCTTTCCAGTCAGCATCCTATGGTGTCTACTCAGAGAGTACAAAGGAAACAACATCTACTCAAAGATTTTATGACGGGCACTTGGAGGCAAACACTTGTGCACACTGATTCTGTAAACTCCAATATTTGCACAATATGTGGTGCATTGTGTTTTACAGTGACTTTTCCACCCCTATAGGCTGCAGACAGACACACCTCTGTAAAGAAGAGGAAATGCTCTAAACACATTGGTTTGGTGCTTCTTTAGTCCCTACAGAATCTACTGGCCCACCAGGCACTTACCGAGAGAGAAGCATCTTGTGTTCCCTCTGTAACAGCTTTACTTGTTGTACAACCAACAGCAGATTCAGATCATTTCAGTAGCTTTCAAAAAATATCTTACCGTTGTCCTCGACGGAGAAGTGAAACAAGTCGCTTGTTGCATTATTATTATCCTTCAGCACGTAACTGATCTTCTGGTCTTCAATGTCAGCTGAAAGCATAAACAAGATATTTCTGTCATCAAGTGGACGTTCAATCCATTCTAAACAAACAGTGTTTTAGTGTGAAATCCATCATAGGCTACAAAAATATGCAGGTGCAGCATATTATTCATTAATTCATTAATACATCAATACGCAATAATGTGTGCAGCCCATGGAAAGTAACTGAAAGAGAACTATGCTGAAAATAATAAAAATAAATACTCTCTCTCTTTCTCCCTATTAGTCCCTCACATTTTACGGCAACATTTTTTTAAGAGAAAACCCCTTTGAAGCAAATAGTGTGCCAAGAGTGAGTCCCGGGTGATCTGTTGGGGAAACTGTGTCAGCAAACTATTCAAATAACAGGTGACACACAGTCATGTAATGACAGGCAAGGACACAAAGATGTTTTTAGAGGCCCGATTCCAGAAGGCACAGCTTTTCAGCACATCTGCTTTTGTCTCTCAGAGCTCTGAAATTATATATATATATATATAAAAAAAATGGTGTTGATAGACCACCAGCTGAACATTTTGCCAAACGCTATCAACACCCCGGACCCCTCTTTCACACTTCGGTGGGGGGGGGGGGGGGGGGGGGGGAGACTCATAAAAATGTAAACCCTTGTTATGAATGCAAAAGTGAAGCCATCTCCAGAAAATGAATCCTCAACAACAACAACAAAAAAAGACTGCTGCCCTCCTTCTCCAAGGGGGCTCTAAGATCGTCAAATATTTAGCGAGAGCAGTTTGTGCGGATGCGGAAAGTGACACGGGGAATAGCTGCGTAAATAAAGAAGAATGATTGTCCCTTTCGTCTGGCTGCCTCTGCTGATGGCACTGCTTGCCAAGGGTGGCTTTTTTTTGCCATGCCTGCCCTTTTCCTGTGGCTGTGACACTTCACTGGCTGCTGCACTGAGTGGAGCTGACATGCATCTCACACCCTCACCATCACCCCCACTGTGTGAACACGTGGTGTCTGAGCATGTTCCTTTGTGTTTTTACTTGTGTGTGTATGTGTGTCCTCTGAGTGTTAGTGTGTGTGTGCGTGTGTGTGTGTGTGAGTGTGTCGTGTGTGTGTGTGTGTGTGTGTGTGTGTGTGTGTGTGTATGTGTGTGTGTGTCGTGTGTATGAGTGTTGTGTGAGTGTTGAGTGAGAATGTGTGAGAATGTGTGTGATTGTTGTGTGAAAATGTGTGTGTGTGAGTGTCGTGTGTGTGTGTGTGTGTGTGTGTGTGTGTGTGTGTGTGTGTGTGTGTGTGTTGTGTGAGTGTTGTGTGAGAATGTGTGTGTGTGTTGTGTGAGTGTTGTGTGAGAATGTGTGTGTGTGAGTGTCGTGTGTGTGTGTGTGTGTGTGTGTGTGTGTGTGTGTGTGTGTGTGTTGTGTGAGTGTTGTGTGAGAATGTGTGTGTGTGTGTGTGTGTGTGTGTGTGTGTGTGTGTGTGTGTGTGTGTGTGTGGTATGGGTGGGGGGGGCAGGCGGGGGAGTATGT
Source organism: Sprattus sprattus (assembly GCF_963457725.1). Lineage (NCBI taxonomy): Eukaryota > Metazoa > Chordata > Actinopteri > Clupeiformes > Clupeidae > Sprattus > Sprattus sprattus. Next base: position 55,457,341 of record NC_137920.1, on the reverse strand, counting down.
ATCTTGCTGTGTGTGAAGGTGTCCATGCACAGTGTGTCTACACTGCTCCCTTGTACTACCTGCCCCTGAGGTGTGTTGGACATTCTGTTTGATATAAGCAAAACATTCCCAATTGTACTTAGAAAATATTCATGCTGGTTTTTAGAGATTAATTATCTGTTTTGAATTTGAATGTTTTTACCTACTACCAAACATCACTGGCCAACATGGCAAATTTCCCATAAGTCATAAACATAATGCTTGAATTAAATATTGTTGGTACTACTAATTGCTCCTGGGAGGGAAGCTGGATTGCTGCTTCAAATATAACAACTGGTGTTTACATAAATCATGTCTTACAATTCCTCTCTCTTCATCACTGTTCTGTTATTTATGAGCTGAATATCCTCATAGAACAAATTAACATCTTGCAAAATTCAAGTCCAGGGGAACCAATTTTGGAATATCTCTGGGAAGAAAAATTATTCTCTAGTCAGTGTCAAGTCCTCTAACAAGAAAGTGTGTGATTAATTAATTATGAGCTGAGCAGCTGAGGGGTGTGCCTGTCCCTTTTTGGGGTTGAAGCTAACAACCAGCGACAGTCACCAGCCTTTATCCTCAGCAGAGGTTAGTAAGCTTAAGATTTTCAGACAGAGCGGAGGTTGCAGGCTTTAATAATTGAAACATCGCCCCAGCCTCTAAAGGATGGAGTTTTAAACTGCAAAAGCAATTGTTCTAGGAAAAGTATTTGTTCTCCACTACAATAAAGCAGAAATTCAGTTTTCAAAAGCATTTTTCAATGTTAAAATTGTGGAGGTTTGGTATTACCTTGAGAGAAGGTGGAGATGGAGTCGTTCCCCTTGCCCAGGTGGATGAGGTAGCCATGCTCTGGTTGACCAGTCACACGGAACAACAGGGATGGCGCGGGGCTGTCTCTGTCCTCGGCCCTCAGGGACTTGCTGGTAATCGGGAAGCCCAGGTGACCTGTAGACAACATCTTCAAAGTCGTGGCACCTTTATTCAACACAATCTGAGGAGCCCCGTTGTCTACTGACACAATGGTGATCTTCATGGTCTGAGGCTTGCGCGTCTCAAACACTGTGTCAGGGAAGACAAAGAAGTCGTTGTGAGTGCCGTCTGTGATGGTGAAGGAGAAGCTGTCCTCTTCGGAGTCTGTGCCGTCGTGCTTGTAGCTGATCATGTTCTCATTCAGGTCCTGTTTGGTGAAGGAGGTGATAGGCTTGCTGTTGTTGAAGAGCAATTTGCCATGAATGGGCAATTGGGTGATTGTGAACTTCAGGAGGCGTTCAGGTGTGTCTTGATCCTCCACCGTCAGCTCAAACGGTGTGATGAGCTTGCTCTGGCCTTCTGTTGCCAACAAATCGTGCACAGTCAGGACGGGCTTCTTGTTGTCCACGTCCACAATGGCTACACGGAAGGTACGAAACACTGGGTTGTAGCCGTCGGTGGCCTCAAACTCAAAGCTGTCCATTTTCACTTCGTCGTCAGCAGTGTGGATGTAGTAGACTTTGCTTCCAGCTAACTCAAGCTGAGTGAAGGAGGCGATAGGGATGCCTGGCGTGTCAGTACACTCCAAATGTCCCCTGACTGGGGCTCTGGTGATGGTAAAGACCAGATGTTCGTCTGGGCTGTTCAGGTCACTGGTGCTGAGCAGGTCAGTGGTCAGTGTCACTCGGCCTCCTTCTTTCAAAGACACACCTTTGCTGACCACATCAGGGAAGACCATGTCAATGCTGCTCACTGTGATGTAGAAGTATCTGTCGATGAGTGCGTTAGGGCCATCGGTCACGTCAAACTTGAGGAGGTCGCGGACGCCCTCTTGTCCATTGTGTTCATACAAAATGAATCCCTGATCCACTTCTGCCTGTGTGAAGTTCATGCCAACTGTGATGTTCTCCAGAACTCCCTGTGGAGTGGTCCTCTGCAGTAGTCCTTGACTCGGCCCGTATCGCACCACGAATGTGAGAGTGCTGTCTTCTGAATCTAGATCTGTAGCCTTCAACAATTTGGCTGTGATTTCCTTGGTTTCTCCCACCTCCACCTCCAGTCCGTCGTTTATGAGAATTCTGGGTGTCTCATCGTCCACGGCGATGATCACGACCTTTATGGTGCCCTCCACTTTGTGTTTCCCGTCGGTGAGGATCACATCAAAGCTATCCTCTGTGGTCTCAGAGTCATCGTGCTCGTAGATGACACTAGACGCTTCCTTGATCTGCTCCAGTGTGAAGTTTGTGACTGGGATGGAGCCAGTGGCCAGCTGATTGAGGATGGAGCCATGCTTGGGAGGCTTGGTGATGATGAAGGTTAATTCTTCTGCAGGAATATCAGCGTCGGCTCCATTCAGGATCGGAGTGTCGATAACAATGTTCATTCCCTCCATCACTAGGAACTCTCTGGCAAAAATTTCAGGCTTCTCATCATTGGTCGGAATGATCACAACGGGGAAGAAATGCCTCTCTGAGAAGTTGATACCATCTGAACATCTGAAAGTAAACCGGTCCTCTACTGGCTCCACTGTTTTGTGTATGCTCTGTACATAGTAGACATTTCCGTCCTTAACGTCTTTGATAGTGAAAGCGCTTACAGCTGTGCCTGATCTAGACTTCTCTGAACCTGGAGCAGGGGATATGTTCTCTACATAACCTGAGGATGGCTGGACAACGATTGTGCACAGGATGTCATCAATAGGCGTGTCTGGATCTTGAGCGCTTATGTGGTCGCTACCAATAGAGGTTTTCTCTCCCTCTAAGACACTGAACTGGGGTCCAACAGTGATCTCAGGGGGTTGGCTGTCAACAGGGAGGATAGTGATGAGAACCCGCACTCCATTCACTTTGTTTCCACCCACAGTCCACTCTTCAGACATATCGGACAGGGTCAGGTTGAAGGCATCCTGTTTGGTGATGAGGCCAACCTCTCCGCTTGTGTGAGCATACACTACCAGCCCGTTGATGACGTCAGCTTGGGTGAATTTGCTTGCAGGTGCCCCGTTTACCAAGATCTCCCCAAGAACTGGGGCATCCTCCAAGATAAAGGTCAACATGAGGTTATCAGTGTCATCATCTTCCCCCTGGATCACACTGGATGTGATCTCTGTGGCACCATTTTCCAGGACTTCCATGGTAGAGCCAATCGTCCCAGCTTTCATGCTGATTTTGGGTGCCTCATCGTCGATGAGCTTCACCACAATTTTCACAGTGATTGGGACCAAATGGATACCGTCGGTGATCTCCAACTGAAATGAATCACTATTGATCTCATCCCCATTATGTACATATAAGAGTGAGCCATCCCAGACATCCATCAATCTGAAAGTATCACCTTTGCTTAGATCACTACTTTTGAGCTGGAGTGTGCCATGCTGAGGAAGAGCAGTTGCAGTAAAAGTCAGGTCTGTATTCTCTGTGTCAAGGTCATTGGCATCAAGCTCAGCATTTTTTATAACATGTGTTGCATGTTCAAGCACTGTGAAGCCAGTGTTTACAATCTCTGGTGGTTTATTGTTAACTGGCTGCACATGTATGGTAAAGACTCCCTTCACACTATTTCCAGCTGTGTCTTCTACCGTGTAATGAAACTGGACCACGTGTGGAATGATTCCAAGTTCTATATCTGGGGGGCTAAATGAAATTTTGTGATGGTTGATTTGTGCCTGTGTGAAGTCATGAATCTCTGTGTCTGGGCTGTCGGTTAAAACTATAGACCCAAACACCAACGGGTTGTTCTCGTCTGTGTCTGCTGGTGGCTCGATGACTGTGTATTTCAGGTCGCGATCATCAGAGTCAAGGTCTGTGTAACGGAGGACATTTTTGCTAAAGTGAGTAATTTGGTACTCGTGCACAACCATCTGTAGGCTGGTTCCTGGGAACAGCACAGGTGGGATGTCATCAATGGGCAGGACTCTGATGACAAAAGTATTGTCTCCAGACTGATTGGGAGGGTCATTGTCATCTTCAACTGTAAATATAAACTGATCAGTGACCGTCTCAGTACTATGGGGACCTGTGTGACGATAGAAAAGTTTTCCGTCAGTGATGTCCTTCTGTTGCCACTCGGACACCACCTTTTCATAGACCTCATCCTGTGAGTTAAATTTCCATGAAGAAGGGTCTTCTGGGGCCTCGGACTGTCTCAGTAGCACCTCGCCAATAGTGGAGAATGGAGGCTGAATGGTGAACTTAATGGTTGAGTCTTCAGAGTCAACATCAGCTGCACTTAGCATTAGAGGGGAGATTGGCATCATCTGATGCTTGAACAACACCAGTCCTGTATTAGCATTGACTATGGGAGCCTCATCATCCATTGGTACAATGGTGATTGGGAACAGGAACTCAACCTCATTCTTATCATCTGTCATTCTGAAAATGATGTTATCGCTGTAGGTGTCACTGCCATCGTGCTGATAGACAACCACACCTGCATCTAACTCTTCTGGGGTGAAATGCTTTCTACGGGAACCAAGGACAGTGAGCTCACCATGTCGGAGACCATCAATGACACTCAATTTAACTCTGTCCAAGTTGTCCTCATCACTGATTTCTAAGTTGTGTGATGTGACTAGTGATCTGGATTGACCCTCGTACAAAAGCTGGCCTGTGTTTTTGGTTACGACCGGGGCAAGACTGTTCATGGGTTTCACAACAATCATGAAAGCAAAGGGGTCTGAAATGCCCCCGTCAGTGTCCAGCGCTTCAAATTCAATCTGGAAGATCCTCTCTGTATCCGAGTCAAGAGAAGGTGGCTTGTAAGCAATTTTTAAATCAAAAAGGTCCCTCTGATAAAAAGCAGTTATTGGCAAGTTCCTGTCATCTGTACTAACAATATAGCCTTCTTCAAGGGAAAGAGGAGAGGTGATGTTGAAAATGAGTTCCTCTGGACTTGACTCTACATCGTCTGCTGAAAGCATATCAGGAGTTATAGCCGTCATGACAAACTGATCAACTTCCATCATCATCATTGAAACAAAGCTGGGTTTCGGCGGTGTGTTTTCCTTTCCCACTTGTATGCGCACCATAACATGGAAAAATTCCTGTTTCAGCAGATTTCCCTCTTTATTATATAGTTCAACTACCATGGGGATATAGTCTTTGTTGGGCGACTTGTTACTAAACGTGTGCTGATAACGAATGTCTGATGTAAGGAATTCATCGCAGTCCATCATTTTCCCCAGTTTATCTTCATCATCTACAAGTTTGCCATATCTGGGAAGTGCGCTGCTGCTGGCTAGAGAGGTGACCTCGCATTGCTCTGAATCTCTGTCATAGGTAAAGCCCAATATTTTGTTGTCGACAGGATTGCTGACACCATTAAAGCTATCGACGGTGAGTGGCATGTTTTTGGTAATTACTTCTAACTGTGTAAAAACTACCTCCACCTCCACCATAAACGGTATGATGATCGTGTCGCTCTGCGTGTCATACCTGAGTTGCAGTCTCACTCTGTCTCTGACAGGACTCCTCGAGCCGTAATGAAAGTACCTGACATCATTGGGACCAAATTCACAGGGAAACTTCTTTGGCGAAAGATGTCCGGGTCTTTGAGAGAGAGGATCATTGTCTAGGACTGTTATGCTGCACCTGTCGTCCGGCTGAACGTCAACTACCAGATCATTGATGGGATCAATGTAGACTGATCTCCCAAAAGGCACGCGAATTCCGTTGTTGGCCACTAAAATAGCATCCTCCGACAGTTCAGATCTTAATGCATACGATAATCCGTAACTGTCTTGTCCCTCAACTGACAAGTTACACGTGAGAGAAACTACAACGACTAAAAGTCTATAAAATGCCATGATAAACGAGTCCGTTTCGTCTCCAGCCCGAAGCGTGGGCAGAATGTTTTTTAAACTCCACCGATTTTAAAATCCGAGAGACAAGGAAAAGCAGAGGATGAAGTTGTTGAGTCCCATACGTGCATCAGGATGCTGAAACGGCATTCTCACTGGGTGCCTGCGCGCACTGAGTTTTAACTTCTGCCACTTGAGAACCTGTAGTAAAAAGAACACGCCCACTCTGACACGCCATTGGACAAAATTACAATGGAATGTACTCTTCTAATGTTGAATGCAGGTGGCCAATGACATTTGTTACTGACAGGAATGTGACAGAAACCTTTGGCTTGAGAATGAAGATCTCATTTACCATGCACTTGCCCACCAAATCGAAGATTACAGCTTGGTAGGCTCAACTCCTATTTGTGGAGCTCGACTCAAAACGAAATAAGAAAGTAAGAAAGTACTTCTAAAGATTAATATATTTTATGCTACAGAAGCGATTATGCCATTTAAAGTTGGTGTTGTAGATTTCAGTATAATACCACAGACATCGGTGCAAGTCGCTACGCAAAGGTCATTTGGCTCCCTCTTGTGTTGTGAAAGATGTAGCATATGAATAATAACCCAATTATAGAAGCATTTCCCTTTGATCGGTTGTGCGTGCTTGTCAGAATACTATGGATTTGTGTTGATATGAACTAACCCTTAATGACCCCCCAAGCTGCACATGTACAGTATAATAGTGTCTTTTTGTGTATAAAAGGTGTTAGTGGGTGCCTTTTATCCATAATGAGACATAAAACACTTGTTCAAGATACAAGCAGAATATGGGCAGATGGAAAGAAAAAGAAAAGAATGCTGTGGGGGTGTTAGGGGTTTTTGTTTGATCTTCCTACCCTATTATTTTAGGAGCCCAGCTTCCAGCTGTCAGGTCTTTCACCAGTCCAGGGTCTGTGGTTGACAAGCTGATGGGCTAGCTCACGTTTCTATCATCCCTGATCCTCACTGCCACATAAACGCATAGATGTATGCATACTCTAGTGAAGGAGACAAGGGACCACAGGGAGACAGAGGAAAAAACAAAGAGGCCCACCAAAATTCACTCCATCATTACAAAGCCAAAGGAATGGATTGTTCATTCTCACCTGGTCCAGCTGGGCATACCTCTGTTTCCCTCACTTCCTCAGATCTTCTGTTGAGGCCGCGTAAAAACAGCAGGAGCTGCCTGACATTTACTATTTTCTATGGAAGGAACATTTCCCTTTTGCCTCATAAAATGTGTCTGTGGTTTCTTTTACAGACTTGACTCTTTACAAAACAGAATAGCACATTTAAACAATAATGGCATGGACAGAACTAGGCCTATACTGTAGACAGCACCTATAATGAAATCTTGTAAAGCATATTTTTTTTATTTAAAGCATGGGTTCTTTATCACAGACATTTAATAGCGAGACAATCACTTATCAGAAGAAAAGAAAATACTTTTGGCCAACTTTACCCATCATTGGCCTAATCATGAATAATTGTTTGTGTGCAAATACTATGTCTGCATACCATGGAATTTATCCAAATTTAGGTAATTGAACAGCTTAGGTAGCACTTCTAAAACTCCCCAGTCCATCATCAGTATAAGTTGGACATACACACCTCTCTTTAGTGCATGGGTCAACAAACCCTCTGATTTTTATTTTAACAATTTGGATCTGGACTTAACACCAACACCAAGTGAAGTGAAAGAATCTGCCTGCACAAATCAAGACAGAAAAGAACAAGTTTCTTCTCATCCCAGAAATATTAAAAAATGTATTCAGCACTGTTGTTTAATTTCCTTTCATTTAAGCTTGATCACCTGCTGGCAAATAAACACATTTGAAATGGCACTGCCTGATCAACCTATTTCTGTCGAGGCTGTAACAGGAAGAAGGAGTTCTCAGGGGCAGATGCTCCACTTACAATAGGGGGCATTCTCCAGAGCCACAGACTGATGTTGTGGTGCCCCTGAGATCAAATTCAAAGAGAGTTTCTCAATACAGATATGCACAAGTAGGGACATTGAAGAGCCTTGTTATGCATTGTTGTCCTTTATCAGGCTTTAGAGATGCACTGGAGTTCTGATCGAAGATCAAGGACACTCTAGATTGGACCTATTGAGCATAGCCAACATGGATGACTACCTCAACAGCAATGTCATTAAATGTTACCTTCAATAATATTTCAATATTTTACAGAGGGCATTTTCAAAAAGCTATCACCACGAATAAAGAGACAATCATTTTGAACTCTAAGATCCCGCTCAAGAACACTTTTGCGAAATGCCCCTCAGACACATTGTTGGTAATCTTGAATTTTGGTACGGTAAATGGTATGAAATTTGCCACAGAGTAACCTTAATGGCGGTCTGTTGATTTGAATTAAACTGGTGAGATTAGCATGTTGCCCTAACTCTAGGAGGTCGCCACTAATAGCAAATCACAGCTGCTGGATCTTCATCTTCCCATGTCCTCGCTAGCACAGCTTCAGCAAAATACTAGAATTAACAGACATCTTATTCTCTGTAATTATGAAGACAAAAGAATGGCCAGGCGCTTTTTCGTTAGGCAGAGCAGAGAAACTCCCTCTTTTTAAAGCAGGGTCCAACTGTTGCCTTGCCTCTCCAGCTGAATCCCCCTGCATGTGACAAATACCAATTCCCCAAGTGTTTTATTGCCACCGTTTCACAGGGCCTTGGGAACGAAAGGAAAATGCCATGTCACTAAAGACGCAGGTAACACCATTTTAACTGCTGAAAAAAAGAAAAGAGTCTCATTAAAAGGGATCAGTGGGATGCTAGCGCTATAATATGCATCCCATTGGCATCACATTGGCAAATCTTCAAGCAGCAAGAAAATGTTCAAATCTAGAATAATTTATGTCATTCATAGGCAGAGGACAATATTGGAACAATAAGCCAAAATATAAACATACATCGAGGTATGTCAAGAATAATAAAACATGACAGTTCCCCTCTTGGCTCACCTTCAGTGAGAATAGTACAAGCTACTTATTTAGCATGAACAAAATAGAACTCGTGGGTGAAGAATGTCATCAAACTTTTTGAGGAAAAAATTATCTGATGTGAAAGTCTAAATGTGAACCTTTTCCACCTCTGTCCCATCCACCTCAAATCTGTCTGGAATTAAGCATAGCAACAAGCAGTCAAAACAGAAGTCAACATGACCTTGGGGCCAAGCAACAGACCGTACATGTTTATCAAGGGGAAGAACAAGTTTTATGCCTACATTCTTGACCTTGAACGGTTTAGTCCTTGTTACATGCAAATACGAAAGGCATGAATTAGCAGATGCTGTGTGGACAATCAGTCATGTGTGACATTCAGTCATCTGTTCACTACAGGTAACCTGCAATTCTTTATGTTTTAAAGGGTATAATACAACCCACACTACCCCGAAACATAACTCTTCTCATCTCATCTCAGATATGCTTTTCATAAACAGAGGCTAGTCTGAAACAGAATAACAACCAAATGAAGCAGTTTAAATGACATGTATGAAACTGAATCTGAGTGAAAGAGTCCCTCCAGTATAAGGGGCAGTGTGGATTAGATCATGAGACTAAGAGCATCCACTAGAATGGAAAGATTGGTGATCGAGGAAGTGGAATTCCATTTTCACTGCAGTAATTGCTCTGGGATATTCCTAACTAGGACTTTGTATACGTGTTTGTTGTGGTTGAAATACTGAGTGTATGGATATAATATATGTATATGTGTGTGTGTGCATGCGCGCGTGTGTGTGTGTGTGTGTGTGTGTGTGTGTGTGTGTGTGTGTGTGTGTGTGTGTGTGTGTGTGTGTGTGTGTGTGTGTGTGTGTGCGCGTGCGTGCGTGCGTGCGTGCGTGCATGTGTGTGTGTGTGTCAAGGCATCTTAATTCCTGACCAGAGAAATAGACGGGCTGACTTTCCCACATGATCCACGTCAGTGTGAGAACTTGCCATTGACCATGCGGCAGCAAATGGGTTAATGACAACAGACCTGCAGTGAGAGGCTCATCTGCAAACACACTATAATCAGTACGGGGCCCAAGCAGCTGGTCAAGGTCCCATCCAGATGAGTCACCCTAGAGTTTACAGCGACCTCTGAACCTGGCAAGACTCTGTCATTAACAGCTTTTTAGTCATTGTTACAACCATTCCATTTGATTTGGAAGGATTTTTGTACGGAGATGCCTTTTAACAAGGGTACATGATACTGTAAGTATTTAACAACTATACACAACATTACAACACTAAGTCTTTAGTGGTGATGAAGTGCGCCTGGCAAGTCACCTTAGCGTCAAGATAAAACAAAAAAAAGCTTACACAATAACTACTACAAACATAAAACTTTTGTATGTACATAGGTTTAATTCAAGGCCCTACTCAAAAGGTCTATGTTGACTATGCATAGCCTAGTTAGTGTGAACCCCTTTGATTATTTATAAAGAGTGAACACTAGAGCAAGAGTATTGTTGCAAATGTATTTAAAATGTAATATTTAAATGTATTTGCCAGCTATAACGCCAAAGACAGCAGTTAGCACGTTAGCAACTTGGCTGTTGTAAGTTTTTGAAATACAAATACACCCCAGCAATCGTATGCACATACTTTGATGATCACTGCATATTATGTAGTCAGGAATATTGCAAAGTGTGTATAAAAGTGTAATGCATATTATTTAAGGGGTTAATTTTAGCTGTTTATGGGACAAATAAAAGGGTTTTGCCCCTTATAAAACTATAAACTGTGCACAAATCTAATTCATTGTCCCAGTGAAAAATCTGCATTATTCCTAAGGAAAAAATTAAGGTGTACATTTAAGGGGTTCTGTTTGGTAGTGAACATTATATCACCAAAGCCGTACTGTCACTGACTGTCAGTGATTGTGGAGCACTTTAAAATGAAGCCAAACCTGGACTAAGTCACTGGAAGAGAGTTTTCAAATGCCCCCCATGGACCTCATTAGTTGGCTGTTGGTCCATAGCTGGCTGCTGTACAGTTCTGAAGTTCCAGTGGATCTCGGGGCACAGATTACCAATGCTCAGAGGAGAACTCTCAAACTCACTTTCTGTTTGCGAAGACAAAGTCAAAACCCACAGGCCCTAGATTTAGGGCTGGTGAAACTTTAATAGTTGTGGTGTCTACAGCAGTAAAATCTCTGGAAGACACTTTTTTACCCCAGTCAGTATGGTAAAATGCATTGAACTTTGTATAAATTAATAAAATCGGTTAAAACAAAGGCATTTATCAAATATGTAAAGTTTATCTCATAGTTTGCCTTTCCCATGTTCTCAGCTCTGTAGGCCTTCTCAGCAATTGATGGTTGTTTTAACAAACATGCACTTTTGACTGTGTGATTGCTTTAATCAGGCGCTGTTTAATTACAAGCGAGTGACAAGGGAAACAGACAATGCTAATGATCCCCTCATCCAGTCGCATCTGGACTCTCGGTTTATCCTGCAGCTTGCAGCTTGTTACTCACCAACAGAAAAAACAATGGGTTTGGTCTAATTACTCCTTTCTTGATTAAATTCATAGGCTATTTCCAATGGCAAAAAAACCCTGTAGGTCTTTGACAACAAACGCTGTTCGCTCAGTTCACACTCAGTTCACACTATGGTTGATGTCCTCCCTTAATTTGCTTAATTTACAACAAGACTGCAGCTGACATTCAAGGGGACCATCCAACAAACCCATTCTGTGAGGAAAACAACTTGAAGTAACTGATTTTATGGGACCACACTGTATAAAATCTTTAGCATGTAACAAACGGTAGCATTGTCCTGAAGACATCATGGTCAGAAGATGCGTAGTATTCACCAAGGACTCATCACAACAAATTCAATTTAAACAAACATTATTCTGGATGACCTCACAGACTTAATCCTACGTCTCAATGACTTTAACTGTCACCTGAACTTTGCCCTTACCCTACTCATTCACTCATATATTATGCTCATAATGTACATTTTTCTTTCTTTTTGCCTCATTCCTAACATTTCTTTTCAATATTTGGAAATCTACATTCACATGTCAGACCAAACCAGAAGGGCTCTCCCTTTAAAGTAATGGTGTGTCAGCACTTTACCCTTTTATCAGCAACGGTCTCCAAGCAGCTATTAGTATAAGCGTCTGCTTTGAGAGTTCAGGGTCAGGATGTTGGTCAAACATCAGACAAAGGCTGTAATTTAATGTGGCAGTTTTGTTCAAACTTTCACCCCGACAGTGCTGCAGTTTCAACAGACCAAAATCATTTACGTTTCTTGTTACGATTGTTTGAACATATGTTCACTTCCTAGACATTAGTCATCATGAGGCATGGACCCATTTGAATGTAAGACAAGTAGGCTAATGCCTTATTATGCCTCAGCATATAAAAACCTAATGATAGCAGATATAATAAGATTGTGAAGATAAGATAAGATTGTTAAATACTGACTTATATACAAACTGTATATATGTATGTATATACATATACAGTATATATATATATATCACTGTTAAATAAATCATTGATTTAAACAAGGCAGATGGCATAGTTGCTAGTAAAATGAGGAATTTCAGTTTGATAGACTCTCTGGAAAATAGTTTAATTGGCGGTTTTGTGAGTTGATGAAAGCCCATTCTCAGCTGCTTTCAGCAGTGATCAACCCCATCTGCAGTAGAACCTACCTTCCCAGTAGTAATCATAACCTTGACTACTGTGAAAGTGCTATACCATTAATTTTAGACTATTACCCTAAAGGGGGTTTATGCTTCAAAATAATTAGCAGCCTATTCATTTGGTGGCCTTAAGTATAAGCTACATCCCACTTATTATTACAGAGTGGAGAATAGCCTGTGGTAAAAGTTGTAGCGATATTGTCATCAGAATGATTTGTACATGTATATAGCATGATTTCATTGTCATAGCTCTGATTCTTGCATGAAGGCAGTTACTGAATGTTGGGTTAGTTTGTCATGACGAAGCTCTCCAAATCACTTAGGGGTAGAGTCAGTAGACCTATAGTAAAGAGAAAAGTCAAAATAGGAAAGTCTGATATACATATCTGTGTTTTGTAAAACTAATTTGAGAGCATAATGTAGTCTTTATACTTAAAAAAAAAAACTGTCTCAGGTTGGACTCAACTGGACTTGTTTGTGTAATCTGGTATTTCAATTAGTTAATGCTATAATTAAACAAACAAATCAACCACAATGACCATACAGAATAACACAGTATTCCAATAAATTTCATCTTTACACATTCCTACGCAGATATATTGTATTTTTATTTAGCATAAGTTTAAAAAGACATGATATTTGTTATTGTCAACTTTGGATTCATAGCCTGCTATTTACTCTTTTGTGCATGGTATCCACATACATGGACAATTCAATTAACTTTTAAATGAAACAAAAGCAATGTATTTTAATTTGATAACAATATTGAATAACAATATTTAAAATATGTGGATCATGTTTGATATAATTCATGTTTATATGTCCAATATATCTAATTGACCAGTATGTGATTAGCTTTAGGGTGTGTTCTGGACTGGAGGATGTGTATCTGTACTGATTCTAATGTCCAGAAGGTGGCAGTATTGTAACATTCCCATTGTCTTTTTGTAAGTCTACACACGATGAATTTGAATATTAACGATTGCCATTCCAATTGAGGATTTTTCTGACAGAAGCAACATGGGAGAGAAAAACGGGAAATAAACTGCAGTAGGCCTACGTGTTGTGTTTACATTCTGAGAGACATTGACATTCACTAAAATGATGCTCAGGGAATTACTGTGTCGTTAGGCCTGTACTGTATTCAACAACTAGAAACGACATAGCCTAATTTCTGTATTAAGGGAACTTTCAAAGAGAAGGGCATACCAGAGTTTCGTGATAAGTAATAAAATAGTGGAATAATATTATTGTATGTGATAGGGTTATTAATGAGACAAATATGTTGAACTCCAGACTTTGTGAACATAGGATAATTCATGTAGGTCTGAATCATCCATTTTAGGGATCACCGTAGATTACTGGTTTGACTTACAATTGTTCCAATGGCGTGGGAAAGCAATTATCTCCCTCTATTCCTGGAAAGACATTGGGCCCATATACCCATCCTCTTTATGTTCAGTAACATCGACCAATTAAGACATGCCAATTCAATTCCCAGCAAAAATAAAAGGAACACTATGATTTACGTCTTTCAATTCTTGAATACAATAAAAGAGACATTCTCTTAATGAGTATGATGGAAATAGGATTTAGATTTAGACTAAACTGAAAGACAGCGTTATAATTTAAAACTGTGGGTAGGCCTACTGTTATCTTATTTTGTTAGCGTAGTAGCTCCTTTCCCTCATCCCTTAGACTATTTGTTCTTGCTATGACTATCAAAAAAAAGATTCATCACCTTAACCTTATTTCCTGAGGAAATGTACCAGTAATGCATATGAATTAGAAAATGCCTGAGATGGATGTCATTTAAAACCATCAGTTTGTTCATTTGACCCTAATGATGGCAATTATTGCTGTCAGTTAAACAACCATAATCTGTGGAAACAATGAATGTGGGTGTCCCGTTACTCGAGTAGAGGAAATTATCTGTTCGTCATGACGTTGCCTTTGCTTAGTCTCTCTGAAGGGGTCAGTTATGGCTTTGAAGTGGGAACTTCATTTTCAAGCCTCAACACCCAAGGCCACTTTTAAAAATACTACTTTGTTGGCCCTGTAGTATGAAATGTCTGATGCTAAGGGTCATCAAGATAGTGAACTAGTTATGAGTTACATAAACAACTGTCTTTACTAACTTCTGTGACACGAGGTAGTCAAAGTATAGCTGATCTAACTACCTACCTAGACTTAATAGTGTAACAAGCAGGCTTTATATGATAACTATGTTATTTACTCTAAAACAATGAAAATGTGTATATAATTTCCTACTAAACTAAATCTCAGTTTCTTTCGCTGTGTCTTGAAAGTTACATTGTTTGAATCTGATCATATTACAAGAAGTGTAAAGAATGTCCTGCTCCCTGACATGCGTATAAAATACCTTGCTAGCTACATAATGTCAATCAAAAACTCAAGTTAGCTAAGGCTGACTAAGGCTATATCATACCACTGGATGGATGGATGGATGGATGGATAGTGAACTAGAACTAGTAGTTCCTAACCACTCCTAGCATATCATGTGGCAACTACAGTATAATGCCAATTCGGTATCTTACAGCACACACACACACAGGAATCAGATGGGTACTAGTTCAGACCCTGGTCTTGGCTGAAGTGAATGTGTGCTTAAATGAGAAAATCTTAAAGTCCAAATGACAGGAAATGACACCATGCATGACAGACTTGGCAGTCTTTGCTGTTGGTAGGCACTGCAGGTGTGAGGCACACAGTGTAAAGCACTTAGAGTTCTACTGAAGTTGAAAACCAAATGGTATACTACTGCAGTGCACTTATCATTTAAACCTTCCTCAGCAAGAGTGAAGTGAGAAGATTAAGGCAAAAACCTCCTCTCACTCGAGGTAAACTGGGTTAGAGCCCAGCTCAAGAAAGGGGTGCCCGTCTGCCCAGGGGTGTGACGGAGAGAGGGGGAAAGGGGAAGGGATGAGTGAATGGAGGAGATAAGAGGGAGAATGGAAATTAAAGGTGGCAAAATAGGAGAAAAAGATAGACGACTGGAAGATCTGCAACATGGAATAAATGTGGATATACCGTACATCAGTAGATACAATCAGTGCAATAGTATCACATTCAGTGCACAAGTCATGTGCTTTTAAAGGTGGTGCATGGTGAAATAGCATGAGTCATTCTGAAGCATAAACAGATCTAATATAGCAACATATTCGAAGCTGAATGTTTAGCGTGGAGATGGATCACACTAATATATTAAAGGAACATGCAGTGACTGACTGACATGATATCCAATACTGAAGGGAACGTGCGGATTTTGGCTGCAAATATTGCCATTTAAGTCTGACTGCTGGGGATGGAGGAACACACATTTGAAATGATAGATAATAAACTTATCAGGGAAGAGAGGAGGGAGGAAAATAACTAGTCAGTGTGAAATATAGACGCGGTCAGGAGACTAGAGCGGCAGTAGGATGACTAAGGTTCAATGCACAGGGGACCATCATCCAACTCAACTATTTATAAAAGCAAATCAACATCTTGAGGGTAACAAAAATCATTGCTCCCTGACCCTGTGCCTTTAAATGGGCAACATGCTCAGTTTATGATTTTTAATATTCTATCCCATCACTTGTGTGAAGTATGAAACCTATAGGGCCCATTACTCCCAGGACAGAGTCTACTGATTCACAAGAAGTGCTTTGCAGAAAAAAAATGTGTCATGATTTCCACTTAATTACTTTTCTATTTCTAGACACATCAGCTCTTCTCTCACTGTGAAGGTACTATTTTCCTGACCGTCAAGAAAATAGATTTTCTGAACAAAACACCCGTTTTGTCTTTTGTTATTCAACATAAATCGAAACAATAACAACTACATCCAGGCTCATATTTATACGTGAAAAACAAAAAACATTTAAGTGTGGTTGGCCTGGAGCAAAAATGCATAAGCACTTGATGTTGAATTGAATAATCAGCGTTACATAACAGTAACTGCACCCCAATTACTCTTTGATACACCAGTGATGGTTTCACACAAACTCTTCCCCAGAGAAGGTTACTGCCAGGCTGACCCCTAATCAGTTGATTTATTCCTTTCAGCATCAGGTGTCAAATGTGACCGAGGTTCAGTTCTGAAAGGGTCAGCACCTTTGTGTGTGATTTCACTGAACAGAGAACAAAAAGGTCAAAAATGTGTTCTGAATGCATAATGGCAGATCTACAAGAAACTCAGTAACTTCCTGTCTTTGTAATGTTGCTCTTGCTCAATCCTCGAGCCTACATGGCTATTCTTGCCATCTTTTATGAACATAACATTAATTTGAAAAGAGTTAAATAGGACTATTGAGCAAGTAATGTTTTGTCAAGAGAAAATGTTTCTGCTTCGAGGATAAAGACTTTTTCCAAAAATACAGCAGGTGTGCTCGTGGGTTACTTTGCATGGCCAACCGTCGACTGATTCCTTGGTCCTGACCTCACCAGACTCATTTCCAGACTAGGCTTATCAATAGTCTGTCATCTGTCCTTTGATCACAGTGACATACTTTTCTATCATTAGTAACATCTGTTTATCTGTTCTCTATCAAAACAAAGTGTGTGCACCTCAAGTGAACTTGAAGCATGTTCAGTTCACCGAAGTTAACCATAGTGTGTGCACCTCAAGTGAACTTGAAGCATGTTCAGTTCACCAAAGTTAACCATAGTGTGTGCACCTCAAGTGAACTTGAAGCATGTTTAGTTTACCAGAAGTCTTGGGTGCAGATCTGGTCTAAATTGTCAAAATGAGATGAGTCATGGCTCCTGGGCGGCTGAGCCCTATCCGGTATCCTCTGGCTGAGCAGAGTTTACGGCCTATCCTCTCACCACGGGGCTCTGAGCTTCTCACTGCGGTGAGGGAGAGGAGGGTGGTGATGAGGGAGAGGCGGGCGGTGATAAAGGCAAATAAAGAGCACTGCTCCAAAAGCACACGGCCATGACTTCTCACTGTGCCAGTCGCACACGGCCATGACTTCTCACTGTGCCTATCGTTTCCAGCAGTAAACACAACCGAGATGGGTTGCCAGGCAATGGAAGGTGTAAACCCTGCAAAACAAACCCTAGTGCAGTACCTCCAGCCATTTTAACATCATAACAAATTGGAATGTTTGGTGTTTCGTACACCACCATTCTGGGTAATATAAATAGTCGCTCGTTAGGGTAGTCATGATGATAAAATGACACTAATGGCTGTGGATGCACAGGCGCAGACCCAGGTGACCTTGTGTATCTTATTGCTTTTGAAAGTATGCCTTAATTAGCACACTCCAGCTTAAGAACCTTACGTATCCCGGGGCATACATTTATCTCTGAAGATACGCAATTGCGACTCAGAGTTGGAGATGTAAGCTATGTAGTTTCTTCTTCTACATCTTGCATTATTTGTTCCGCTGTTAACCCTGGCATCTGGCCAGTGTAAAGCCAATCTAATTTGGGTGTGTTATGAATTTACCATCTTTTTTCCCTCTTCACTTTCCAGTCTGGCCTGCTAATAAACTAACCGCATCATTTCCTTGGCCGGGTCCAACCCTGACAGCAAGGAGTGAAGGACTGACGGATGTGGACAGAGGCTGTGCCTTTCACATTATATTAATGACACCACCGCTGAATACATTACGAACCCTTCCCCTGTAGAAGATGTGCAACGAGAGCCCCTCTGATTAGAACAAATAAAAGATCCATTATAACAGGCAACTGAATGCCACATCCTCCCCCTCCTTTGGCGGTGGCTAATGGCGGGGAGGCGTATGGCGAGAGTCTGCCATTTACCAGCCCTTCTTCTGCTTTCCTCAGTGCACTCACGCCTAACACTTCACTTCTTCATGCACAGAAATAATAAGAGGGACAAAATGGCTTTAGTGCATCTGTATTATTGAAATGTAAATGACTGTTTTCACACACAGACAAAAGGATACGGACATCTTGAGAAGCACTGACAAATGCTCCATCCATTATGAATTAGTCATAACACATTTGTATAGACTTTGCCTTAAGGATTAGTTTTAAAGTAGTGTATGTGCCTAGCAAATATTTTAAATAACTGGAGCCCCCTCACGCTTTCACATTTTGCATGTTAACTGTTTCTCTACACCACCACTGAATACATAGAGAAAAGGAGCAGTTCACTGCAGTTTAAGACAATATTATTTACGCATAATGGACAATACATGTTTAACTTCTACATATAAAACAATATCCTTGCGCTATTCATATGCTAGGCAAATTAAAGAAATCAAACATGAAATGGCCATGGAATGAAAGCAGTTTTGTGTCCAGGTTATTGACCATACTGAATACCAGTGCCTAGAAAAGGGTACATCAACCTCTGCCTTGATATGTCTGTACTTTAGAAACGGTGAGGGTAATGGTTGAGAAACAGATATTTTTGATAGAAAGCTGCAAAGTTAAAACATCTGAATGATACCGTTGGTTTGCACCTGGGTTGCCTCGGGAAATGAGGGGGGTTGCTGGCAACAAAAAAGACAGTTAACAAAAACAAAACAAAGAAAGGGAAAATTAATTTTATGTTAATACTGTCCAATACACATTGCCACACTACATCCGTCATGCTGTGTTCATAAAACTCTGCAAATATTTTATTTAATTTTTCATTGAAAGAAAATTTGCTGCGTGATTTATTTATATTTTCTCATAGACGCAGATGCGTTTCCACGGTGTCACATTGAGTGAGTAATATTGCAGAACTGAAAGGGTCCGTAGTGCAGCCCTATCCTTCGGTGTGCCATGACGGCAGAAGCGGACGTTCAGTGGGGGTTTTCATTTAGCAACAGGGAGAAAATAAATACACAAGTGACTTTCTTTGTCCCGATGAAGTCATTTCCTGTTTGGACAAGAATTGTCTCCCACTCTGTCTCGGGGAATGATTCGGAGTTCTGAGCCATGCTTCAAGAAGACATTTCCTGAAGAAGAAAAAACAGTGCCAAAAAAAGAGAGAGATTTCTTAGCAAAGACTTCAAAACACGTTACGCACAGGCCACAAACAACCACATGTTTACCTTAACAAATGTCACTGAAATCTACAGCCTGTGTTGCAGGACACTTGAGAGGTAAACCCCCAACGTAAGCAGGCAGTTTGTCCTCCTCGCTGAGAAACTCATGCCTGGGGCAGAGGTGGATGGGATATTTATGCACCACTGTAGGTTGGAACACTGCTCTGTCTTTTCACTGTACATACATTATATAAGGGGAAAGCATCACCTTTTCAATGCTCTGTACGTCTCTGTATGTGTGTGTGTGTGTGTGTGTGTGTGTGTGTGTGTGTGTGTGTATTTCCTATGTGTTTGTGTCCTATGCACATTCCCTCTGCACACCCTCTGAGTAAGAATCAGTGCAGCAGATGTGCACCCAGGTCACAGAGTGAATTAGATATCTCATGAGATCCCTTGAGCATTACACACTAATAACACCCTTTTATTCAGTAAACTCACTAAAGGCATAGACAACATCAATATTCAAGAGCTAATAAGTACATGCAAGCCTTTTAAGTCTGTACATCTCATCTCAACAAAGGAGTGGAGATGATACACACAGCCACCCCACGCCCTTTGGGATAAACAGAGAGAGCTACTTTCATTAGGAGCTTTTTATTTTTGATGTTTTTTTGATCTCAGATGGTTGCTCTTCTTAATTACTGTTGAAGTTATAATGAAAAAGGTTCCGATGCGGCTGCTGAAGGTCAGGCACATCAATCTTAAACTGATAGAGGCAAGGCTCAAAGTAGCAAAATACATATTTGGTGTTGGAGTTTTAAAAAAATAAAATAAACATAGCCAATGTTGTTCCACACACTAACCTGCCGTTTGTGCTGGGTTGATTCCAATGCCATCTGCAGATAACGGCAGAAACAAACGACAACATGAGTAAACATAAACATATCGATCTAACAGTTACATATTAAGCAACACCCTGTACTTACCATTGGTAATGATGGCACTGGTGGCTGCTGGCACTTTAAACTACAAGAGGAAAAGAGGAGGAAGGAAATTAGCGAGACTCCATCTTTTAGCAGGGACACTCTTTAATTCCAATAGACAAATGCTCTCTGGTCCAGTGTCTCTGTCTTCTGTCACTCTCAGGCAGGCCAGCTCTGGTTTGTGTTTCAGAGCCAAGGGAAGCACCGCTCACTACTGAAGGGGGGCACGAGGTGAGGCACAGGGCAATCGTTTCCTTCCACAGAAGTGCAAACAACCCTGCAAACTGTAATGACATACCATCCCGAGGAAACACCAGGAGGTTGTAAGGCGAGTAAATTGCCAGGCTCTGGATTCGTTTCAAAGTAATTTTTTCAACCATTTGGACTGAATTGACTTGAAGTCTACCAATCATTTTGGTATATGGTTGTTGCTTAAGCCTCATTACAGTGAGCACATCAGGCAGTTTTTAGGGGGACATCCTGCCACTTTGTGTTTATGATGACTTTAGTATATCTAATTTGGTGGTAGTGACGTGGCAGTATCTTGGCCCAAACACTCAATAACTCCCGATAGCCTATCCAGTCAATAAAAAGGTTGTTTTTTTCCAGGTTTATTGAAAGGTGGCTGTGTAATTTCTCATTTCTGCAAAGATACCTCAATTCTGAGAGCCCATATCATCCCCTTGAGTGTATGTCACTAAAGTGGGCACGTCAGCTACATTAGTGGCCTGTTGGTCCCAGCTAAAAACTCACAATCTCAGCTTCTGCTACGGTATATTGGCTTGGAACTGGCATTGAAGAGCTGAAAAAGACAACCCATGACCCCGTTCTCCTGCTCTCTCTTCTCCATTTATCCATGGCTTACATTTCACATTCAACTCAACCCGTCACTGTCAGAAAGGTCCACTGTTGTTTTCCATGACTAGTTCTGAAGTGACAGAGTATAAATGAAAGAGAATATCATGGAAAAGTGACAGTGTGTCGAGAAGAAAGCTTTGGAGGGTCATCACTAATGCTGCCGCCGCTTCAGAAAAACACAAAACCCGCTTCGACTCCTTTAACTTGCTTTGTCTGCTGAAAGCTGATAATTACGCGTGAATCAATGAAAGTCTGAAAACCTGCATGAAGAATCATAAAGAGCTTTGACATTCTGCACTGCATACTTGCTGGGGGAAAATGGCAACCATTCAACCACTTCAAAGTGATCACTGATAATTCAGGTACTGTGAACAAAAAACATCGCTCTTCTCTCTCCCCTCACTCTCTCAGCCACCTGACATCACTCTAAACAGCAAGCTGTGGTCCAAGAAGACAAGGGTAAAGAAATATCACAGAACGAGCTAGGCATAAATCAATAACAGATAAAAAGGGGGAAATAGGAAATAGATTACACAACCAAGGTGCAGACAATAACTTCACCTTCTCTGAAGTCCTACCGCTATTATGAAGTAGACATGACTAGCCGAACAGCGTTTACTGCACCAGTATGAATTTGTATGAGGAAAGTACTCTGACAGTATGTTATCCATTGTTCTGTAGGAGATCAAGGGTATGAACTTCTGTTCTCATGAATAAAACATTCAGCCTCTCGATTAAAACGGACGCACACAGAGGGATTTATTGGCAAAGGCACCAAACAGTTACGTTAAGTATGAATGATTAACTGATGTTTGCCCACCCACCCCCTGGTACACTCTAAAATGTGCCATTTTTCCCATGCACATACAAACACAACCTCAAATTTAGAGAGTACCTAAATATACAATTAATGGAAGAATCCACAGGGCCTGAAGTGCAAGACTCACCTCCTCTGCTGCAAATTTCAGCACTGCCGTGAAAGGGGTGACCTCAGGAACACTTAACCTGAAACAAACTTAGTTTTAGCAGCAGTAGCATTAAGGCTCCTCTCTCCCCCAGGAACTCCAGAACAAAGCAAAGCTAATTAGTATAGACTTGATTTATCATTAAAAAGCATTATTTTCTCTGTCAACAGTTATCATTAGAAAGAATGTTTCCATGCTATGGGCAACATGAGTTGTTTCTAGAACAACTGAATTTTAAACTCTGAAATTGCCCTAAGCCTACAAAGTGATTGCAGTCACAAGGATAATTGCACCTCACATTCACATACAGGCACTTGTTTGGGTATATTTCTGCTTCTCAAAGCCACCATGATTTAAAAAGGAAACAACACGCTTGTTTTACTCTGCTAAAGTGAATTCAACAAGCTGACATGAAATACTGGAGTTTGAGGAGTTGAAGCATTTCCAGGTAGACTTCAGCTGATTTTCAAAACTGCTTAAAGGGAACCCAGAGATGTTCTCTAAGTGAGGGTGCGAGCTAAGCTCTAGACCTAAATACCTAAATATGACTTACTTACAGTCATAACCATAACACCGCATTCACAACAGAAAGTGGTGTTTCCCAATCCCTGCTTGTTTTAACGTATGAACATCTGAAACAAACTAGTGATCAAGAGCATATCGTCAAAAATACTACCCTAATATATTAATCGATAATGACACCACCAATTTAAAGTTACTGGAGCACGTTCTACTAGAAACATATTCAAGAGGGACAACGTTATGTTAAACTGTCTGACGTTGTAGTCAGAGCTGAAAATGCATTGTACGCCGTTTGGGAGAAAATATTAAGTATGAATCACAATCTTCTGCAGAATGTACTCTTTCAACAAATTACAAAAGATACCAAATACTGAATGGTCACTGTAAGCTTGACACAGAAATCTTCAAACCTACTGATTGAATAGCTTGCTTTACTTCGTCCACTAATAAAGATAGCTAATTTACCAAAGATACAGATAATGTGTTATATCACCTTATGCGTTTACTTCACTTTACATACTAAAGCTTAGACAGTTTGCCAGAGCAGACGTTCAATTACAACTAATATTAGCCAATTGGATAGCTAGTAAGTGAGCAGCAGGCACTGTGATGATTTGTCACTTACACTTTGTAAGGTAGCCTCGGATCCGAAGTCAGGGTTATTTTAAACGTGACTTTCGACCTGTTGACGGCAACGTTCACATTGTTACACATCTTTTCAACAAAAATATACAGAAAAGAGTTTAACTCATTCTCATTAACTTACATCTTTCACGGTTTACAGTGAATCACTTCTCCACCATAAACCAGGAAGCATGAAGGACCCAACGGACACGTCAGATGCCAGACACAGCAGTATTATTACCCTACATCTCACTGTTTTTGTTTCAAAACATGCTTAAGGTATGATTAATACTATATTTTTAGTAATGTCTCAAGTAAATATATTTTCCACGCAATGCAGAGCAAGTATTCATAATTATGGTGAGGCATTTCTTTGGCTACCTGATCAGGTTTTACCGTACGTCATATAATACGTGAGCCTAAAGATTTATTCAATCACATTAAATTACGCTATTTTGATGTTCACTAAAGATATTCTGTTTTCTGATTTTAGTGCACTCTAAAAAAGCGGTAAACTGAATGATATGAATAAATGCTCGTGGTAATATTGACAAAATTCGTAATTTAAAAAAAAAATAGCCTTTTATGGTTGAAAATGGTTCAGCATCAGCTACTTTTGAAAATCATCCTGAACCTTGGAAGGCTGACCTAGAGTCAACCGATTGGTACATCTTTTCGTCATGATATTCAAATTCTCTACATCTTAATCCAAACCCACACCTCGACCACCTTCCTGCTTCTTAGCATTTTTCTAATGCTTTTCTTATGCTGTGAGTCAGACTCATTCACACACTCATGGGGATTTAATACACTTTAAACCAGGGGTCTTCAACGTTTTTCAGGCCAGGGACCCCCAAACTGATGGCGAGATGAGCAGGGACCCCCTCCTATATAAATTGCATAAAGTTTTGTTTATAATATACTGGGCCTAGTGCCAAATAAACATAGCTACCCTGTGATTGTGTCGATGGCACACATCCTCCCACATTAGTGAGATGTATCTTCTTTTCAATTACTCCTGACTGACACGATCCAACGACGGAGGAGGAGTCTGGCGCATGGAGTTGTGTTGACAACATAGATGTTATAGTGAGATTGACAGGTCAACAAACCAATCACACCGCTAGCAAGTTGTTAAGATTGTAGGTAGTAGCATGCTAACATTAGCTAGGAGGCTCACACACCGTTAACGTTTTTTGACCTTGTACAGTGTTTATTTCTCTTTATTTTTTTTTTTAAATCTAAGCAAAAAAAATGTCAAACTAACAATTTATAGGTACAAACAAGACCAGCTATGGAGTTTGGTCCGCCATCTTTTATTTTTGACCTTCGCGCTCTTTAGACTTGAGCAGAAACGCGATCTGATTGGCTAGTGCCTGTGCATGAAAGGTGCTGTAAGTGAACCGGTGCCCAGCTTGAGAGAGCTCCTGTGGGTAGCTGAATGTGTCGATTGGACTGAAAGATAACGTCTTCTCGATCAATTTATACGTTCGCTACAATATGTTGGATTTATGTTAATGTAAATTGAAAGGGATTAAATACAATTCTGATTTGGAAGACATTTAAATTTGTTTTAAAAAAAAATTGGTTGAATTTTTTTTTTTTTTTTTTTTTTTTTAAATATTAAAAAAAAAATTATCTTATAAACCAAAGATTTCGCGACCCCCCTGCAGTACCTCCGCGGACCCCCTGTTGAAGACCCCTGCTTTAAACAATAAAACAAGTTAAGGATTTGCTTCATTATTTCTTGGTTTCCTACTCATTCTGTGTAAAAAGTGAGAAAATCTTTAGGCACAAATTGTTCATTACAATTGTCACTATGTAACTTGCAGAAAACTTTTGTCAAGTTTTCAGATGTTTCCACTGTGTCTATGAATATCATGACGTAGAGATGTACCACACGGTTGACTCTACTGGTTTTCCAAACAAATGGTGCTCGGCACAGCATGGCTAGGCTTAGGTCGTCGTCCAAGCACAGCCTGGATTTGCATTTCCATACATTAGGGTCTCAAAAGAAACCAATGTATAAATTTAATAATAATTTGCAAGGAATAGAAACACTGTACATGTATACATTAGCTGATCTACTTATAGTGCAGGATTGTTAGAGTTTAAAGTAACATTATGTAACAATTTTACCTAAAAATAACTTCATGATGTTTTCAAAACATTTTGGTGGTACACTTACTTACAGAGAATGGCATTTGTACCACTGTCACAGCATGCCTGGTTGACGCTGCACTATGTAACTTTGGGGTAAAGAGCGAGAGACCTCTAGCGAGAACTACGTAATGCTTTATGGCACCACCTCACGCGACAACAACTAGACCCATGCGCTAGCTATAAGAGGAAGCTAGCACAGTTTTCTCTTAATGGACATCATGGCAGAATCAATGAAGAAACAGAAGAAGATGTTGTTGGAGGACAAGAAAAAGAGAGTTACTGAAGTTACAAAAGGAAGCAAGTCAGATGCCAAGCAGGCTTCCTTCTACTAGACAGTAATAACTTATTAGCTGTCTTGCTATATCTTGTGTTGTGCGTGCTAGATGTTTGGCTGTGTCAGGAAAGTTGTCGACTCACGAGTTGTTCATCTTAAAAATCCCTGCCAATGTTATTTATTAAAAGAATGCGCCGTAGGTTGTAACCTTATTGGTGTCATCCCTGTTTCATGGAGCTAACCTGTCCATCCAAATAAATTAATCTGAGGTTGTTTCACGCTAGGGTTAGGGTCAGATGGCAGCAAGTGCACATGCACACTGTCCATTAGGGGGTCTCAAAGAGTGATTTGAATTTACGATATTGGTGTAAAACCGAGCTACACTACGTAACTTTAGTGGGAGCTCAGGAGCAAAAATGTCAATCCTCGCATAATGGGGCTTTAATGTATTGCTTGTCTTGCGCTTGATTGTGTTTAGTTCAGGTTCAGCTTCAGTGTCCACAATCTGGCAACCCGTGTGAGCTTTAGGTCTGAGGAGGGGGGAGACGACGCTCTGCAATATTTCAATTTTTGAATGCAGTACTGATTGTAACCGCTTGGTGTCCGGACTACACTTAGCTTCTCTAAGGCAGGCAGGCAAGAAGAACAATTACCATTTATTTTTTCATTTGAAGAGGTTCCAACCTCTCACGAGGTTGACAATATAAAAGAGACCATCTTGGCGCCTCCACATGTGCAAACCAGAGCTCCATTTTCCATAAAGCTTTTACAGTCTACATCAAAGTAAACAAAGGGCCAACATCACATAGTCACCTCAGCTCACCCCCCCCCCCCCCCCCTTGCCCACTGACTGCTGCTGGGCTATCTGCTATGCCAGTGGCCACATACTGCACAGATGAGTGGGACACAGCTGTGACTGTGACATCGCCAGGAGGCAAGTGCTGTCTGCAGTCCTGCAGGCTTCTTCTTTTTGTTCTGAATTACAACGGAGTGAAGCAGCATTGAGGATGGTGGAATTTTGAGAGGGAGAATCAAGGAGGATTCATATAACGCAAATAGGCGGTGAACCAGAAAAACACACTTCCCTTCACTATTGAATGTGATGAGATTTTTTGTTGTGGTTCTTATTCACATTATGTACCTAACCTTTTGTGAGGGTGCATTAAATGTTTTTATTTAGGGAAAAGTTGATATGTGTACTTGACTTCTGGGAAGAGAAACAGGTCTTTGAATTACTTCTAACTTAATCTTTGCCAAGAACCCCAAACACATTGTGACCCGTGAGAAGAAATCATGAGCATCACAAGGTCAATGTGGTCATTCTTACAATATTTTAAACTCTTCCAGACATGAAGGGATTAGTCTGTGCAGTGACTCAGCTACTTGGACAGCAAAACACTTGTGTGAAATGGCCTTATCTAAAAATAAGAACTCTTACGCCTACATTATATTTCTCCGACAAAAACCATGCTGGACATCCACGTTGATGGCTTGATTTTATGAGAGCTTTAGAATCCACTGTATACCAAGTCTCTGGAGCTTAACATATTATTAAAATATGGAGAGAAAAAAGTAGCCAGACAGAACTCTTTGTTGGCAGTACTTCATTTGTGTGCCTTTGTCACCTCTTCCATGAGACACCAGAGTGTTTATTTAAACATACGAGACATTTATGTGCTGGTTAAAAGGCTTCATAGACCTTGTCTGCACTTCTCTCGCAAGGCGGAATTTCAGCAGTCAACGTACGACAGCCCTGCATCTGGCTAGGCTTAGACAGCAGCTGCTGTGTCTTGATAAGGGCACACCAATCCTGCAGTGCAGCAGAGCATTGTGCAGCCTTACTCTGGTCGCGCTGGCGTGGAGGGAATACTCCGATATCTGCACTTATGTTGCTTTCTTGTCATCCTGGTCTTGCACAATGTAATGATGTGTTGAAAATGTGATTTGAAACTGACCAAAAACGTTTAGCATGTGGAATAGTATGATCATTTTGTAGGGTGTTTAGGCTTGCGTAAAGACTTATGCTACACAGCATATATATATATATATGGGCCGGGACTCGATTAAAAAAATGTATCTAATTAATTAGAGGCTTTGTAATTAATTAATCGAAATTAATCGCATTTTAATCGCATATAAATATTTGACCTGAGAACAGTGAGAAGTAATTTTTCTCACATGGATTTTTAGTATACCATTGAATAATGACTGAATATATAAGCTTAAGTAACAAAAATATTGTTTATTTTTGTTCAAGTCCAACAGACCAGTGCAATTTTTGCCATTAAGTGTAGCAATACCATATTTAGAAATGTAGTACATTTCAGAAATTCAGGTAGCCTATAGATAGGTAGAACTTCTGTAAACTATAATACTTTCGGTTTTTAAAGTAAAACACAATACTTTCAAGTACATTCAGAACATTGGAAACCCTGACTGTTAGAAAACATCTCTGGTGGAGTGTGGGTTGTGTGTGGGTTGTACCCGGAGTCAGGCTTAAAGTCCACGCTAGCTGCTATATGTTTTGCATTGAGGTAATACTCGATGTGCTGCGGTGATATGCGAATTCCTTGTTGCATAGCTTGCACTTAACCATGTTCTTATCGACGCCTCCAGCCGTTAGTTTTTTGTAACAAAATGTCCCATCCACTAGGCCAACCAACGCGGTCTCATTAGCTTCTTTGTTCATGTTCACTGTGCCACTGTGGTTTGTTGTTCAACTTGTTTGAACCGAATTTATGCGCGTTAGTTGGTGCGCCAGTTTAATCGGTCCGTCTGAAACTCCTCCAGTGAGAAACGTTCTGCGGTGCAAAAATAGATACGATTAAAATGCGTCAATTTTTTTAACACGTTCATTTTTGTGTAATTAATTCATCTTAATTAACGCGTTAAAGTCCCGGCCCTAATATATATATATTACCGCCCTGAGCCCGCCCCCTCAGGTCCCCATATATTGGGGGAGATCATGCCGCATGTTCTCTGAAGACTCTGAGCCTTTGAGCCTACCAGAAGAAAAACACGCACTGTGCACGCAACATTATCACATCTGGTCCCTTTACTCAGGGAACCGAGGTTATATCTATGACCGAGATGTTCCCTATCGCAGTTGGGACTGACGGGACCGAGTCTAACCCCGCGTGCAACAGTGATGGCCAACATACATACACACGCCAACCCATTTGCCTTGCCCTCATAGAGGTTCATGTGGCGTTGTCTTATAAGGGGAATGAATTCAATATATGTGAAACGGGATCACCGATCCCATGCTTTTGAATACTTACACCCATCTGCGCCATCCGCCTTTAATCCATAAAGGGAGACAGTCGTGCAGTTGATAAAACATCGCATGTTGCATATGATCACATATCACTCGCCTGCAACACACTCTGCAGGAAACTGGGCTCCGCCACATCCAACATGTAGTAATTAATAAAGGTGTGGCGAGAGCTCCAGCTTGCAGCTTTGCAAATGTCATTCACTGAAACGCCCTTAAACAGGGCCCAGGATGACGAAACCCCACGAGTAGAATGCGCACGAAGCTTTTCCGGGGGTTCCAATGACAAACTTGTATAGGACAAAGTGATAGCCTCCACCAGCCACCGGGAGAGGCTCGACTTTGCCAGGGGTTTGCCTTTGCGAAGCCAATGGATGATTACTGGGAGATTTGCCGTTAATGCCAATATGGCAGGCTGAAATAGCTGCTAAATATACTTTGATAGTAGAAGCCGCCTTTCCCTCATCAAATAATTGATGTACGAATTCTAGGATGATGCCCAAAACGCAATCAATAGGGTCGTGCTGACGTGCAGCGCACCATCGCTCGAACATGCGCCACTTGAGCGTATACAGAGATCGGGTAGACGTTGCCCGAGCGCTCTGTATAGTATATAGCCACAGCTCTGGCCTGGGGTGCCAGACCGTCCCGTGAGATCTCTGCGCAGAGGGATCTCCCACTGAGGTTGCACTGACAATCTAATTAAGTCCGCTAACCATGGCTGATTGGGCCAATGGGGCGCTACTAATATCAGCTCCATGCCCTCCTCCTCCACTTTGCAGACTACCTGATGTAGAAGAGGAATCGGAGGAAATGCGTAAAAACGCATGCCGGGCCATTGCTGGCTCAGCGCGTCCACGCCTAATGGAGGGTTGTCGCCTCCTAGCGAAAACCACAGAGGGCAGCAGGTGTTTTCTCTGTTTGCAAGCAGGTCTACCTGTGCCCTGCAAAATCGTAGCCAAGTCTGGTCGATCACCTTACGGTGAAGGCACCAGTCTGCTGCTTGAGGGTAGCCCCTTGACAGCAGGTCGGCTCCGTAATTGAGGTGGCCTGGAAATATGCACTGCTCTGAGAGAGCGAATGCGCTTCGCCGCCCACAGGAGTAGACGGTTTGCCCAAAGGTAAAGCGCAGGGGAGCGTACCCCTCCTTGGTGATTTATGTATGCCATGGCGGACGTGTTGTCCGACCTGACGAGTACATGACGCCCGCTTAGTATGTGTATGAAAAGCCGAAGCGCTAGAAAAATCGTTCGCAGTTCCAACACATTTATATGTGACGCGGCTTGCGTTGATGACCAACGCCCGTTCACAAAATATCCTTTGCATATCGCACCCCAGCCTTCCATTGAGGCGTCTGTGGTGCCGATAACGCGGCGGGTCACTGTGCCCAGTGGAGCCGCTGCCGAGAGGAAATGCGGGGTTAGCCATATGGCCAAGGCCTGCCAGCATCTGCGATCCACTGTGATCAAGCGAAACTTGTCCCTGGTGGAGCTGAGCTTAAAGACAGATATCATGCCTGAAATGGCCGCGCATGCAGCCTCCCTAGTGGGAGTGCAATTGCTGCGGCCGCCATCAACCCCAACAGCTTTTGACAGCGAAAAGATGCGACTTTTGCTTCAGTCTGAACTGCTGCATACATGTGTTGGATGAATCCGAGGCAGTACAGGTGTGCCACCACTAGATGGCACTCTTGCACCGCCTCTGCCTCTGAGCGAGAGCATAACCCTGTCCCCCTGCATGTTTCTGCAATGGGGCGATGGTTGCTTCTTCACACTCTTGTGTGTCATCGTTACGCTGCTTCCCCGACTCCAATCTCAGATATCTTTGATATCTGGAATTAATCGGTACGTGGAAAGCGTCCTTTAAATCTACTGATTAAACCAGCCGCCTGGTTGTATGAACTGAACTAGACAGCATGGAGTCCACATGTTGAACTCCCACGGCATCAGTGCACTGTTCAATATACGTAGATTTAATACAGGCAGATAATTCCCGTCCTTTTGGGGACGAGAAATAATCTGCTGCAGTGGCCCTGGTTTGCCTCCTCTGACGGCACTGACTTATGGCCCTCTTTGTGATCAGGGGGTTTATCTCCTGTTGTAGGAGATGAACCGCCCCTGAAGCACCACTGACTAGATTACCCATCCTCTCGGAGGAAAGTGGGGGCACACCATCACAAATGAGGCCGGGCAACTGCAGTGTGTAACCACCGTTATAGTTTTTTTGTACACCCCTGGCAAAGCAGTGTATGCATGCCAGTTCTCCGCACAGCCTCTTGGCTGGCTTTGAGCTGAAATCTTGTCGGGAGAAAAACCTGCTCATAGCCAATCTGCCCTTATAGATCTGTGCCCGCTCCCGAGGGGGGCCAAAGATCTGGGCACACACTACACCTTGTTTGTGTAAGGGCACCATGGGTGTACTGAGGGGAAACCTCACTCAAGCATAACTTATGTTCGTGACATGTGAGATTTATGCTTATGAGACTTTGCCCACTCCCGAGAGGGGCAAAAGACCTTGGCACACACTACACCTTGTTTATGTAAGGGCACCATGGGCGTACTGAGGGGAAAACTTACCCAAGCATAACTTATGTTTGTGACATGTGATGTTTATGCTTATGAGACTTTGCCCACTCCTGAGGTGGGCAAAAGACCTGGGCACACACTACACACTGTTTATGTAAGGGCACCATGGGTGTACTGAGGGGAAAACTTACCCAAGCATAACATATGTTCGTGGCATGTGAGGTTTATGCTTATGAGACTTTACCCGCTCCCGAGGGGGGCAAAAGACCTGGGCACACACTACACCTTGTTTATGTAAGGGCACCATGGGTGGACATAACTTAAACGCCGTGCTGAGCATGAGGCCACATGTGAGCGGCAGGCAGTCTTTTCTCGTCGGCGGGGCTGACCTAGGGTAATGGGCGAGATTAGGGAAGTGTCCCCGCAGTGTAGCCCATTCCAACGTTGCCGCTCACTCTCGATGTTGACCAGCAACTCTCCTGTGTCACAGGAGGGAGGGGGAAGGAGGGATGGTGCAGAGGATGGATGGCTGTCACCTACAGCGTGCCTCTCCAGTTGAGCAGGTATCAGCTGTCTTGCATCCTCGCTGTCGCCGCCGACGAGCACTGTTCAGAGTGCATCAGCTGTCTCGTCTCCCGCTTTTGTTGATGGCGAGCATTGTTCAGGGTGCATCAGCTGTCACGTCTCCCGGCTGCTGCTGACGGCGAGCACTGATCAGAGTGCATCTGCTGTCTCGTCTCCCCGCTGTTGAGTAGCAGCGCTGTGCTCCGGCAGCAGCGCTGGGCACTGGCAGCAGCGCTGGGCACCATCGCTGGGCACCAGCAGCGCCAGGCTCCAGCAGCAGCGCCAGGCTCCGGGCCGCAGCTCGCTTCCCCGCTGATGTCGACGGCGAGCCCTGCTCAGAGTGCATCAGCTGACTAGCATCCCTGCGGTCCAAGCATGCGGAGCATCCAGTCTGCCGAGAACTAGTTTGAAGCTCGCCAATGGTGACAGCCGTTGACGGTAGCTAGCTAGCTAGCGGTGTAGTCAAGGGCTAGAGCTAACAAGTTAACAAGCGAGGCAGCTAGCACAAACATTCTGAATACCAAGTATTAACTCGTAAACTCACGCTAGCGGCAGGAGTACAGTACGAGTTCATTAACTTGCCCCACGGGAACAAGCTAGTTGCAGGGAAGCCAGTAGACTAGCCTGCTATCAAGCTATCAGCCAAGCTAGGGAGCTAACTCGAACTCACAAGTTTGTTTACATCCCCAACGGGAACAAGCTAGCTGCAGGGAAGCCAGTAGACTAGCCTGCTATCAAGCTAACAGCTAACAAGCTAGGGAGCTACACGAACTGTAAGTCCAGAAGCCTTAACTCGCGGCACTAAACCGGGGAAGGCCGTAGACATCGCTCGTTTACCTTACCAGAGTCGACGGCAGTCAGGCATCAGCTCAGTTAGCAGGGTAGTAGCAGCCTAGCTAGCTAATGAGCTAACTTGGAAACTCACCAGTCTGAAACGAGAGAAGGTAAGCACAGACATCGCAGGCCGGGACGTAGCCACTGCCTGGACATCATCTGAAGCGAACACAAATTAGCAAGAGCGTTAACAACGTGGTATGTTGTAAGCAGTAGTGAGCCGGCAAGTCGAGGACGAGCGTGGTCACCAGCTAGACAGCAGCTTGCTGAAGCGTAGAATATCCTTGTAGCACTCAGAGCTAGTAAGGGAATAAATCCACAACTCACCAACTCGAAAGAGTAATATAGCACACAAAGACAAAAGGATACGCAAAGCGTGTAGAGTTTGGTTCTGACGGTCCGTAGCCTCAAAGGCGAAGGGTCGAAAAGAGAACGTGCGGCATGATCACCCCCAATATATGGGGACCTGAGGTGGGCGGGCTTAGGGCGGTGATTTGCCGCAATTCGGCCTTCCGTCGTGAATAGAAAGTGCTTTGATTGGTCAATGAATAGGTAATTTCCCATCAATCACATCGCAGTCCCAACTGCGATAGGGAACTCCACTGCATTGTCACTGACAGAATTGGGAGGGATCATGGATAAGGACAGTCATAACAACAATAATTTAAAATACCATAATAAATGGTTGGTTTATTTCTGGTCACTAAATATTCAACTCCTGTCACTATGGCAACTGTATATATTTTGATAAACAGATCTGTCTGTGTTTATATGATTGAAATGACAGGTTAGCAGCATATGCCCTGGAATTGATTGATCAAATCCTTGCCTGTTTCGTGGCAGTTTGAAATAAAGGACTTGGCTAAAAGGCATCTGAAACTTCAGATTATGGCCCTAATTTTGTACATATTTATATGCTTACTTAGTGAGTTAACGCCCGTTGCTCCTTTTTCAGTGAGCATAGACCGTTAACCACAGTCTGCCGGAGGCTGCCAGAGAGTTCTATCCTGGGGTTTCCTCTCCAGCTGCTTCCATGACAGCCCGCTCTGCTTCTTGGCAGTCTCAAGGTCCCTACACTAGGTGTTCTTGGATCGGCCTCTCTTTCTTGTGCCTTTGGGGTTCCACCTAAGGGCCTGCCTGGTGGTGCTGGCATTGGGTTTACAGAGTGTGTGGCCGAACCATCCCCATCTTCCTCTCTTAATTTCCTCTTCCACAGGTTGCTGGCCCATTCTCTGCTAGAGATCATTGTTGCTGATGGTATCTGGCCAGTGGATGCTCAAGAATCGCCTCAGGCAGCTGTCGATGGATGTACTTTCGTCATTGTGGTTTTGGTTGTTCTCCACGTCTCTTATCAACAGAGTAGTATAGGCATGATGTTAGAGCTGAAAAGTCTAGCTGGCTAGTTGTCCGCTGGCTGATTTCTTTGGAGCTCCAAATACTCTTCAGCTGGATGAATGATTGCTGTCTGACATCTGCGTCCCTGCTACCCTACCTGTCCATGAGACTGCCTAGGTGAAAACGGAAGGGGTAGCCTACCTACCTCCTTGGTTTTGTCAGAACATGCTAGTACAGTAAGGCGTTTGGTTAGTGTGTGTGTGTGTGTTCAAGAAACTTTGAAGAACGAATTAATGAAGAGGCAAAAGCCATCCGGGGTGCAATTTAGGAAGAAAAGAAAGGAAGAAGAAGAGAAACGTGCCAAGGAGAAAGGTAAATCCTGTTCTTAGCCTTGAATGAATTCCAGATAAGAAAACTTTCTTGAATGCGTGAATTGCCGCGGGCACTTAAGTGGACTAAAGATGAAAAGATGTACAGTATGCCTACAGTATCATTGAAAGTGTTCCTACTCCCTGTCACATAGTTCATTAATGATTTTACAGAGGCTGGTATTTCAAAAATGTCCATTTATTCTACATTATACAAAACATACATGATTCAAATGAGGCGCACATATAAAGCCAATAGGCAGTGCAACAACGCTACAAAAATCTTACTCGTTGCACCCATTAAGGAAGACAAACACGGCAACTTGTCAACAAGTGAGGAATACTGGTGAAAATCCAAGTGTTGTATTGTCATTTTAGCGAATGGATTGAATGTAATCTTGCTAGTCAGCAAACGCTAGCTAGCCAGTGACTTGTTATGTCCCTTGCTATTGCCATTCAGTCGAAACATCAGTTCAAGTTCAGCTGTAGGCCTACCGCAATTTGCGTCATTTTCGATGTGTCATGAAATAATGATTTGATCATTTGAGTAACCATAACAACGTTAGTTTGGTGGAGCGAGCTAGCCAGTTTAAGACATGATTTTACTAATTAAGAGCTATGCATCTTAGAATGAAAAAAGAATGTCAGGCTTTGTTTGTTGAAAGTTTGTTTTGATTCTAAAGTGTATAGGCTTTAAATGAGTGAATAATATGTGACACAAGTGACCCAGACCTTCTAAGATTTATATTTGCCAGCCATCAACAGAACAGAAGACTAAGAAAACATTATTTGCAGGCGATTGGGAAGATGACATGTTTGTGTCCGTAAACGCCGATACAGGGTTGAAGAGAATGAACAGGGGGGCGGGGACGGAGCGTAGTTCAGCATAGGCGAGACATTTTCTCAGTGATTTAGTTCTTGAATAAAAGTTTGTTCATTGTTGCGATCGTTGTTGTGTTTATGTGAAAGAAATGCAGTCTCACAGGGCAAAATAGCGTTTGAAAGTTACAATCAGTTTTCGTGGGGGGGAAAAAATATTGGGGGGTGGGGGGGCGCCAGGAGTGAGGCTCGCTTAGAGCGCCAAATGTGCTAGGGCCGCCCCTGCTCCTGCACAGCGGTGCAGATGGGATTTAAGATCTGGGGGGAAGCTTACATTTTTTTTACCTTATTTACTGATGATTGTCGCCTTACGTAGGGAGAGTGGTGGGGACGGATCCGGGTCACTATGAATCTGGGGGGGGACATGTCCCCCCCGTCCCCAGTGCTATCTGCGCCCCTGCTCCTGCGGCTTTTCACCAGTCACTGGCTGACTTATCTTAGCAGACAGCTTCTTGGGGGCATGTTTGATGTTTCCCTTTGCTGTTGCCTCTTCAGATTCTTTATCCAGGCTGTCAATGAAGTTTCTCTTGTCCCTCTTGGTGCTTCTCTTTACCTTTCTGTTGACTTCTATGTATTCTTGTTGAGCTTTTGCCTTGGTTGCTCTCTTGGTTGCTAATCTGCATGCATGTCTTCTCCATTTTTCTTCTCTTTTCCCCCTCTTTTCATGACTTTTTTGTGACTAATTTTTCTGCATTTCTTAGTTGTTTGTATCGGGGTAGTATATTTAAATATTTAAGTATATAAAAATATATTTTTGTATATTTCATCTAACTAAAAACCATGAGGCAAAAGTGGCATTTATGATTATATTCTAGAACAACTTAGCAATAATACAATGAGAGTAAAAGGAATGTAGTAAAACAAAGTTTTGTATTAAAATGAAATATAAAGACACTAAAATGAAATCTAGTTTTAGAGGTGCTCAGACTTTTTACAAAAACAGATTGTAAATATTTTGGAAGTTTTCTTTTTTACTCTGAACCTTGTAAACAAAGGTGTTTGCTCCAAAAAGGTGAGTTTAGCATTCAAAAAGTGTGTGTGGTTTCTATACTAATTATAAGTAATATAGAAAGTGACACTTTTCTTCACTTAGACCTAAATGCATATTGATGAGAGAGGTGTGAACATTCTGGGACACCTGTCAAAGACAATAGCCAGCACGTAATGGCCCTTGAATGTCTTTGTGGCCCTCTCCCCCCTACAGGTTTTCTTGACACATCATGACCCAATAGTAATCACTGAATTACCATTCCCTTATCATATGAATGGTTGTCATTTGCTATTGGGTGGGTCGTAGGCTCCTGAAACCTCACTCACAGACTGAAATGTGCAATGGATTAGTTATATTCTCCTTACAAAGTGATTATTTATATTTTAGTTTCAAACTGTAAATATTTTAAAAGAAAAGGGTTTAAGGTTGCTGTAGGTGTTAGTTTCATGTTTGTAGGACAAAAACTCACAGAGATTTTAAAATCTATTAATCAAAATACAACTAAGTGCCCCACAGGGCACCTTGGGGCTAGAAGGGTTAACAGGAGTTTTCATACTCTTGCTTGGTCAGGCGGACATACTTTTTTTAGACCGGACAGAAATACGGACACAACCTGCATTATTTAAAAAAAAAATGATTTGGTTGCCATGGTGCCGCTGCGAGTGGGGGCCTTTTTTTGCGGCCTCCTGCGGGTGGACCATGGCCTGGCGGTATGGATCGCAGACTGCCTCGCCAGCTGACCAAAGTGCCTGAGACTGAGGGCCAGCCAGTCTATTGTGCTGGTGAGCAGCACCGACACCCCCCAGGGAACTCCATCGTAGGTTGCATCGGGGACGACAGCAAGGCGGAGTGCAAAGCTCTGATGGAGGGTTTTGTGGGGCGGTGTGTCACCGTTCGCCTCCAGCTCAGCATCGGAGAGACCAAGGAGCTCTTGGTTGTTATGTCCCCGTCTAGGGCTTTGGGACATGACAAACATTTTTAAAATACGGGCAGACAACGGAATGAAAATAACTGTGCATTTATTTAACTAAGGTGCAAAAATAACTAAACAATCAAAAAAACACAAGGCCTTGAGAACAGGCCTCCACAAACTGTCGCTCTCTCCCAGTCTCTCACACCAATGAGTAGCGTGTAGTTGGTAGGGGTGCCGGCAAGGCACGAGGTTGGGCCTAGTGGCAACGACGTGTTGCAGTGGTGGCAAACAACAAAAAATGCGCGATTCCCAAAAGCCGTTCACGTGTGATGGATTCAGCCGCTTTTAAAGGGCCAGGACTTCTATAGGCCCAATGGGATTCAAGCCCCAATCATCTGCACACAAACACACCTGCAAGACACACAAGACAAAACAGAAGCACAGGCAAAAATACATAGACATACCCACAGGGTTGTAACATGGTGGACTACCGGCGGAGCGGGAGTAGGAGCCCCCCAACTCGTAACTGGATGGTCTGTAGGCAGTTGGCGAGGAGAGAATATGGAGGAAGCTTGACTGTTTCATTTAAAAAATATATATACAGTATGTATATGTTTGATTCCCATTCCTGTCCTATTCACTTCATAAATGATTCACTTATTCACTTATCTTATCCTATCTTATCTTACTTGGGATCTTTTCTTCAGATTCAAAAGGCAGACGTTGCCCATCTGTCTCTTTGTTGCTGCTTCCATCCAGTGCTCCTTCAGTTTCAGTGGTGATTAGCAGGAGGTGACATGATGCTCTGTCTGCTTCTCTCCTCACTCGTAGGTACCACAGTGATCTCCTGAACTTCCTACAGCTGGTAATACAGAAGTTGTCTGTTTGGTTATCAGTCACACCATCCAGTGATACCCAGGTCGCCTTGTTGATCCTCTTGTGTGAATAGACGCTTCCTCCGGTAACTAGGTTGTTCAGGTGTCCGCAAATCTCTCTCCATTCTAACTCATCTCTCTTAAACCCTGCTTGCCCATCACTTCTGTGTTGCCTGTGTTGTGTCTTCCAGTCTATGTGTTGAAATCCCCAATGAGAACGCTGATGGTTTTTCCCTTCAGCTGTTCCAAGATGCTCTGCAGTTATAAAAGTCATTCTTTTTTCATCATTGCTGTCATTTGTTGGTGCACCACATTCAATTTCATCCTCGCTCTTTGGTTCTGAAGGAAGCTATTATGATTCTCAGCCCTTATGCTTCCTATCTAGTCAGTGTTCTCTGTGCTGTTCTTGATAGAAGAAAACCGACCCAGTTGGTGTGAGGGGCTTTGTCTCCATACCCAGTTGCAGTGTTGGGAGTAACGCGTTACAAAAGTAACGAATTACTTAATTACTAATGTAACGAATTACTTTAAAATGACAGTAACAAGTAATAAATAATGCATTCCAGTTTTGAAGTAACTTGCCCAACACTGCCCAGTTGGTGTGAGGGGCTTTGTCTTCATAATGGCCCAAGTAGAGTAGTAGCTCTCAGTTCATCAGTCTTTGCTGTCCAGATTGAATCCGTCTTGTCTTGCATATTCCAAATAGGTCTGGGTTGTATCTCCGCATTTCTGCTACTAGCCTGCATGGTCTTTCTGGTCTCATACATGGTCCTGATATATGACCATAGACACATATGTCAATAAATACTGTATTTTGCCTGCTCATATTTTCTATGAGTCAGTGATTTAAAGTGTAAGTACTCATATTCTGTATGAGTCAGTGATTTAAAGTGAAAGTACTCATATTCTGTATGAGTCTGTGATTTAAACTGAAAGTACACCCTCAGCTCTGAGCCCAACGGCTCCAACTGCATAAGTACAAACAAAGGCT
The DNA here is from genome assembly GCF_963457725.1 of Sprattus sprattus. Lineage (NCBI taxonomy): Eukaryota > Metazoa > Chordata > Actinopteri > Clupeiformes > Clupeidae > Sprattus > Sprattus sprattus. Next base: position 55,417,975 of record NC_137920.1, on the reverse strand, counting down.
AAAGAATGAGCAAGGGGGTGAGAGGAGGGTCGGGAGGGGCTGAGAGTTCACTAGACTGACAGTCTATGTGTTCCATAATGTGAATATGTAACAACCAATCACATCTACATCAGCATTGGCCTTGGATGATTTTAAA